>NC_041337.1:577565-825065 GCF_004354835.1 Perca flavescens
CTGGTATCTGTTCTGGTCTGGTCCGCTCTCCCATTGCTTTTAAACTGTCTTCTGTCCGTTTGTCTCTCCGTCACTGTTAACACTTTCATTGTTTCGAGCTTCACACTTAACACGGTCTTTTTGGAATATCACTGAGTTAGAGAAATGTCCTCCAGGACTCTGCAGAGATACCCAGATACCCTAACCTTTGTGCCCGTGCCCCTCGTAGCGGCGCCTATCCCGGGCGCTGCGTTTTAACCCTAACCTAACCCTAACCCAGATTGGTCCACTTCACAAACATTCAGTACAAGCAGCAGATTGTGCGTGTGTGCATGCGTGCGTGCGTGTGTGCGTGCGTGCGTGTGTGTGTGTGTGTGCGTGTTGATGTGAGTGGGCTTGACTGTTCGGTGGCAGGCGGGGGTAAGTGCTTCAACCGATCTCCATCGAGATCTTTCTTTCTCTGCTGGATGACGCATTCAGGAGAGGAGGAACGAGGGGATGAGTAAAGGGAAAGGGGTGGAGGAGGAAGGGAATTCCACTCCAGATGTTAGTTTAGTTTAGTGCTTCACATTTATTGCTGTGGTCTTGTTGCGTTACGCTTTTTTAAAAAGTCATTTGTAAATCAAATGGTATTTTGACGTTCAGTTCCTCCTTTTGATATTATTTCACGTAAAAACCAAATCCAGGAAAAAAAAAATTCTGTGCAAGAGAGGATTAAAGAAAGAAGAGAGCACTAGTTCCTTTAAAGGGGATTGTTGGTATTTTATTAATGTAGTGACACACAGTCTAAGCCTGTCAGTGGCTGAAACAGCCCTTTTAGGGATGTAAATTGACGGGGAACATTACACATTAGTCACTTAGACACAAATGCATTGGGAAATAGTATCATTTTATCCCTGTTTAAAATTCATATAATATCTCTTCAGCTTGTGCCTATTGCTCCTTTTTCATGGAGAATAGTCCGTAGAACACAGTTTGAGTCTTCTGTCCTGGGCTTTCCTTTCCAGCTGTTTCCATGTCAGCACGCTCTGCTTGATGTCAGTCTCAAGCATAGACCGTAGGGAACGCTCTCGAGGTCCCTTCACCAGGTGGTCGGAGAGAGAGAGAGAGCCATTCAACCTCTCTTTCTTGTGCCTTGGTGGTTCCATGTAAGGGCCTGGCAGTGGGTTTGTGGAGTGTGTTGCCGATCCATCCCTAACTTCTTCTCTTGATCTCCTCTTCCACCGGTTGTTGGCCCGTTCTCCCCCAGAGATCATTGTTGCTGATGGGATCTGGCCAGTGGATGCTCAAGATCCGCCTCAGGCAGCTGCGGAATGTTCGAGCTGAAGAGTCTGAGCTTTGTCCGCTGGCTGATTTTCTTTGGAGCTCCAAAATAATGTAATATAATATCTCTAGAGGGGCTTAAATAGAGTTAAGTGGCTCTACAGTGAGCTCAGCATACTTTTTATTTATTTTTTATTAATGTGTATGTAATACGGCTTCTGGTTATTTCCTCAATCAGTGCTCATGACAGCTAAAACTTTTCTCATTTGGCAAAAAGATCTACTCTATCCAATAACGGGTGCCAAAATAGCTGCAAGGCCATCGTTAGCAGCAGTTTAAAGTAAACATCGTACTACTATTGATGACTATTTAAAGAGCTGCTCTGAAGCCTACACAGTTTATTTCTATCTGGTTTAGCTTGTTAGCAAATGTCGTATTTGAATGATACGTTACAGTAATGCTCCCAACTAAATATTATCCAACAAAAGTTTTCCCGTTCTTCTTCCATTCTGCCAATAATGGCATAAATGCTGTGTTAGTAGAGTAAGGGACGGACTGGAAATCCGATCAATCCTGATAAAAAGGCCACCAGTTACTAGTTAGAGGCATCAGCTGCATTTGGTCCATATGATGGAAGGCAGAACGAGATGAAGCAGTGGGGGGGGGGCATAAAAGAAAGAAAGAGCGGAGAGGTAAGGAACGATGTGTCTCTCTCTCCTCGTTCCTTATATTTCTTTTTCAGTGTCAGAATGTTGCACAGCCAACATCCTTCACTCTCCACCCTTCTGGGGTAACCCAGTTCAACAAACCCTTCAAGGTTCATGGGGTCTGTGTGTTCACCATAGCCTCTGTGTATGTGTGTGTGTGTGTGTGTGCGTGTGTGCGTGTGTGCGTGTGTGCGTGTGTGTGTGTGTGTGTGTG
This sequence comes from Perca flavescens, assembly GCF_004354835.1. Taxonomy (NCBI): domain Eukaryota; kingdom Metazoa; phylum Chordata; class Actinopteri; order Perciformes; family Percidae; genus Perca; species Perca flavescens. The sequence continues at coordinate 579,729 of NC_041337.1, forward strand.
TGTGTGTGTGTGTGTGTGTGTGTGTGTGCGCAGTCAGTGGCAGAGTGTAAAAGGTCACTCCCTACACCTCATATGGAAGCCAGAGAAGGGTTGTAGGCGTCCAAATGCCATAACAGCCAGAGGAGCTATGAGGAATAGTTAAAGCGCCTTTCCTGCTCAATTAGACTCCAATCCAAGAAAAGAGGCAAGCAGCAAAGCCTCCTCTTATTCCACTCATGTACAGGAGTGGTGGCTGATAGACGGGTCTATAGCAAGTAGGGAAACCTTCAGAGTTCCCAGAGGTCTTGAAATGGGTTTGTGGACTTGTGGAAAATTACAAAACAAGGCCTTACTTTTTTTTTTTTCCCTTCTTTTTTTTTTGATAATGAAAACATGTCCTTGATAGTAGCTCACACCCTAAAGAAAGCCTTGCCTTGGATTCTTTTCCTTTTAGATTAAAACATGAGTGATGTCTGGTTCAGATCAATGTGCTGCCTTCTTTTTCTATTTAATGTTTAGATGAGTGTGGGCACCACTCGTGTTCCCAGTTAGTTCCATTCAGCAGTGCTTTGCAATTACCACAAGCCGTGCTTCCTCCTCTCGTATAGCTCTGAAAAGATGTGAGAGCAGTGCCGGGAACGGCCTCTGCTGTTGCTATGAGACTTTATAAAACCTCCTTGACGTGCTGCACTGTTTAAAGTAAAAGCTGAAATATTTTTCATTTTTCTTACTGTGTTCTCCCAGCGCTGAAAGCCCACTGAACACTGAGAGCTGCGGGGAACTTGCAGCAGCTCTTTCGTCTGACGGCGATGAGCTGCTTCGGTTTGAACACGCAGCCAAAGAGCTTGCGGTTGATATGACTCCCAGAGTCAATATCAGGTGGGTGTTTTCCTAACCAGCAAGCTGTCAGAGCTTTTAACCGGAGTAGGCAGCTCATTTTCAGTAGAGCAGATGGTCTGCACACACACGCCCATGTCCAGCTCAGAAGCAGCAAGTAAATCACTTTTAAGAGCTTCTGACCGCCACCTTGCTTTTATTCTCCTCTGCTCCACTCAGCTTAACAGTGACAGCTAAAGTGAAAAGCTCTTACTGCATGATGGTTCACAACGGCAGTTTGAACGTGTGGCCGACTGATGAGTCCAGTTGAAATTGGTGTTGAAAAAGGTGCATAAAATCATAAAAAATAAGAAACCAATTGAGTTTCTTTTGTAATTTTAAAGCTGGTACGGTCATTTCAGTGACATTCTTTGTGATCTCTGGGAAAAGGGTTGTTGCCTTCTTCATTGCGGAAAGCCTTTACTCTGGAAGATATGTGGTTTCCATCTGACAGCTGCAAAATGAGGTGCTAGTGCCAAACTAGTGCACTGCAGCAGGGCTAACCTTGACTCGAGATGTCACTGTGAATTTGTCCAACCGACGCTATGGGATCCTAGCCTCGTGAGACCGTCCTGATCTGGCGAGCTCCAGTTCTCCTCCCAGATCAGTCTGGCATCTTGAGGCAGAGAAAATTTGGAGCCGTTAGCCAAACGACCGGGCCAATCAGCGGTGGTTTTGAGGTGGGTTAGGTGGTGATAGACAGATGGTTTATCCAATCAGCTAACCAGTATTTTCAGACAGCGGTAGCCGCTCGCTAATGCTTTTTTTCTCTTGGATCCTTCTTTTGGAATATGGTCCGTGAACCTGAAATGGTGTCTTTTATTCCTAAATTCTTGTTACACAAACGGAAAATCTCCTTTACCGACATGTTGCTTGCATGCTGAGCTACCGAGCTATGCTTTGCCTGCAGCAGCAGGGGCGGGCTTGTGGTTGTATTTTCATACGCTTTGTGGATCTGATTGGTTGATTTGGCCCGTCTATCACCAACATAGGTGATAGACTGATGGTTCATCCAATCAGCTAACCAGTATTTCCGCCCCTTCCCAAAAGTTCTCCAACGGAAAGTTCCCAGATGGATATGCCGAGCAAATGCGAAGCAATCCATCTGGGGGAGTCAGGTTAATGGGATCCAACCTCGGATAGAAGTCAAACTGGCCGGCAGGCGAGCTAGGTCACCAGATCTGCTTGCGCCAGCAATAGACTCATTTTATGTCACCTGTATTCTTTAGCTTTCTGAGAGGGCGTGCATGTGTGAGAAAGTGAGTGTGCACTCCACGCCCTCCACATCACTCTGGCTCGCGCTCTGTAGAAGTGGCCCTTCTACTGCCTCTCAATTCTGGGAAGCAAGTTCCCCCCCCGAGATCCCCCCTGTGCTTTTCTGACCCACCCGCCCAAGAGGCTCCTGTCTGCTGTACAGAGCAGAGTCCAAGGCCTCCTTTTCCTAGAGCCTTTGGTTCTGTAGAAACAGGGTAGTGATGGAGAGGGCTCGTCAGAAGATGGAGCGGACATTACAGGTCCTCTCCACAGGGGATCAACTGAAGAGACGGAGGGAGAGAACAGAGTGGAGTGGAAGGGAAATGGAGAAAGGATGACGTTGTCTAGGAAGCAGGAAGAGGGAGAACAAAATGGTGGGTGATAGGCCAATTTATTGATCTGCTAACATACTGAGCTTGACAGTGTCTGCGACTGCTGATATTACAGATGTTCCAGGAAAACTTGTTTCCCTCCTTCTGTCTAATGGAGGAGTGACGATGGGGATGGAAGGAGAGATAAAGAGACAGTGGGTCAAACAGATTAGTGGACTCTTTTCCTGACATCCCTCCCTCCGTCTCAATACATCCAGCATTTAACAAGCTAACTTCTCTCTGGATTCTGGATGTGTGTACGATCAGATACAGGTCTCTAAAATCACTTCCACATACGTTTACTCTTTGTAAACTTTAGCTACAGTTTCCATCCTTTCATCCATGGCGCTACCTAATTTCCCCCCTCTTAGATCATTATCTTGGTTGTTTTACAAAATTTACAATAAAACGGATAATCTCTTTTACTAATTGAATAAATAAAATATGTGGAATCTGGTGGTATCATCTGGAAAATGAGACATGCACACAGCTAATCCCAAATATGACCTTAACTGTGATCATAGATTATTCATTATATATTCTACTGAGACGAGAATGATCAGGAATCAATCTCACTATACGAAAGACAGGCAGGCTCATTGTGAGGTGTTCCTCTAGGCTCCCTTCTGGGGCCTCTGATTTACTAAACGCATCCTCTAACCAGCATTATTTGATTGATTTTAACACTTTAAGTGTCTTTAGAATAAAGATTTTTATCTTATTTTGTTGTTGGATTGTTTCATTTTCCCCCTGTTCACTCCCAGGTTTCCTATAGATCCTTAAAAATACTTAAAGGTAGTAGGATTCATTAATCAAAAAGTAGGGTGTTGCATTGTAAAATCTCAAAGTAACTGCCACATCTATTTAAAAAAAATTACTGAATGTCTGTCACTTTAATGTCACACAGATCCATATAGCGGAAACAACAACACTCATATTTTGAGCTGCTTTTCCCCTAAACATTGTATTTATGATGTTTATTTTTCATGCTATATCAGGGATAAAAGTGTCATAATAGAAATCACAGAGATAGGCAGACTTACCTATGACAGGTAAACGGTCAGGACAACAACATGCTGTCAGGTGAACAGTCAGAAATTCAGCCAGGCTGCAGTCAATAAAGACAGAGAGGAGGCAGAGTTATCCTCCCTGCATGCATAACCCTCTCCTCAGGGACAGATCCACCCACACACACACACACACACACACACACACACACACACACACACACACACACACACACACACACACTAGGAAGCTGCACATCTAAAAATCTTTGTCCGTCACGTACACACACATGCATGCATGTATGTGTGTGTATAAACCATGTATACACCGTAAACACACACACACACACACACGTTGATGCTGTAGGCCAGTGGCCCACGTGGTCTAATGTGTTGAAGCGGTGCAGCAGAGGAAAGTAGGGCAATGGGAAACAAACGACAGGATGACTTTGATCCCCCTCTTCCTCCCTTCGTCATCCTCCCCCAACCTCCCTCACCCCTGCTACCCAAAGCCGAGTGGAAGGAGAGGGGGGGGGGGGTATAAAGAGAAGAGGGGCAGCGAGAGGAGGGAAAGGGTCTGAACTGCAGGATGGAGGAATAGAGGTCAGGCTGAGTTAGAAGGAGAGAAGAGGAGGGAGCGTTGGATTAAATCATCCTCTCTCTCTGTTAGGAGTGAACTGGATGGAGGCCGGCAGACTGAGACCAGGAGCAGTTCAGTCTGATGCTGAAACCAAAGCACAGTTTTTCTCTTGGAAGTATCACTGAATAAATACACCTGCCTTAAAACCAGCAGGGATGGCAATGATATGTCTGTATTGTTTGTAGGCAGCTCAGTTCTGCTGCACATGATTTATAATGTAATGTTCAGTGCAGGAAGCAGTTAGCCCTTTATTTAGAGAGGTGGGACATAAAGGCATGGAGGGGGGAAGCAGTGGCTCAGGCTTTCTGGAGTCCAGCAGTCGTCGTCGTTGTTTTTCCACCTTAAAGGAATACTTTGCCCTCAAAATGACCAGTTTTATATCAATTACTCACCCAGTGTTGCCTTGAATACTTGACGAAAACTTAGTTCTTGTCGCATGCCTCCACGATTAATGGAAAATCCAAAAATGGAGAAAAATCTTGATGAATTGAAGTAACAGGGGGCTGCATTTAACAGCATTTGTGTTTTTGTGTTTTCATTTGCATGGAGATGTTTTTGTGAACAGTGCTTGTATGGATGGGACTTTTGTTAGAACGAAGGAGGAAAAGCCCTTTTTTTTTAATGGGTATGTGGACTAGAGGCATAAATCCATTATTGGTATTTTAATTCAATAAGGTCTTTTTGAGTTAAAAAAGCAACACACACCTTGAACAGAAAGAGACACACTTGTGTAAGACTGTTAATAAAAGCATATGCATACCAGTGAACTTTAAATTGCAACAGTGTGTCTTTTGAATATTTCTTATGTAAATGCCTTAAGCCGTGTTTCTCTAGCTCGCACGCACGAGCACACACACACACACACACACACACACACACACACACACACACACACACACACACACACACAGAATTTCAGGTCATTGTGGTGTCAGCCTGCCAGAGGACCAGTGGCCAACTTAATGGAAACTCTATTTAAAATGCACAGAAGAATTAACATATGACATTTCTCTTTGTTTTGTGGGGTCCTGTACCAAATGCTTCTGGATGTGGGTTTATTTGTATGCCTTTTGCATAATTTTAGTTATTGCACGATTGCATTATGCATTCATTATTTTGTGTTTGCATGCATGTTGTAACATTATGTTTTTACATGAGGCTGCATCTCATCTAGCTGCATATAATTGTCCATTGTATGTTTATGTTCTTAGTTCTCTCATCACATATGCAACTACTGTATGTGTGTGTTGGTCAGAGATGCTCTCCAGCGGGGTACGGTAGCTGCTTAATTATTAATATCCCCCCTCTCCAAGACTCAAACTCAAATAAGAAGCCATGCAATTAATATTAAAAACCCACTATACTGCTCCTCAACACACACACACACACACACACACACACACACACACACACACACAAAATATTGACAATAAAAATATGTCAACAGGTTGTGTGTGTGTGTGTGTGTGTGTGTGTGTGTGAGTGTGTGTGAGACTGTAATTAGAAGGTTGACTTGGAGCAGGGTGCAGCAGCCTCCCGCCTGGCTGTAATGAGGCCTGGAGCTGTGAGACACTGAAACCTCTGCAGCCTTTTACACAAGTGTCTGACTCAACTCGATAAACTCGATAAGATCTCAAAGCACCATGGACGCTTCCTTTTCCTCCGTATCAGATGCGCAGTGGTGTAGTGCAAGTACACCAGACTAAATGTGTTCATTTTGTTGTATTTTGTGGAGAAGAGCTGAGTCCTGTTTGCAGCAGCAGTTGCATATTTCTCAACCACTTACAGTACTATCACTCTGACTCTTTCAGCCTGAACACTGATATCTCAGGCCACTAATCTGTGGATTCTGGGAAAGGTAGAAATGATCACTCATTCATTTTAAAGTTACCGTAGAGTAGAAGACTCTTCCTACTAGAGGTCGACCGATTCATCGGTTTTGCCGATTTATCGGCACTGATAGTTGATTGGTGGAATTATCGTTATCGCCAAAAACCATGCCGATAGTTTTTTCTGGTTGCGTCTGTTGCTGGAGCGGCTGAGAAGCGCACGCTGTCATTCATTCCACAGTACACAGAGCTGAGAAGGGTCTGCTGGCATCATGCGTTACAACAGCAGCCTCTAGAGGCGGAACAAAAACTATCACTGATGCCTCGTGTTGTTTATTTTCGTTACTGCGCGCTGCACGGAGAGCACATGCTGTGCGACATCAGATTCGCGTTTAAAGCATTGACAGCAAAAAGGTATGTATGCAGTACATTTTGTCATATCATTATAAAGTTATTAATTTGTTGAATAGATGCTGCATTAGTAGAGAAAGAACAGCACAACAGTATGTTTGTTTGCTTTCGAGGCTGAGATGACACTAAACATTAGCAGTTAAAACACTGACAAAAATGAACGAAAGTCCGACCCAAATCGTCCACAATCCGTCTAGTGGCTGCCGCTGGAGAATTGAGATGTGTAGAATCGACGGCGCATTCATTTTAAAATCCTCAGCCGAGGAGCATCAACAACTGCCCGAAAGCACGGTAGTGTTATATGGTGGAGCGAGATAGAGAGAGACTGAAGAGAGAGAGCGTTATATGGTGGAGAGAGATAGAGAGAGACTGAAGAGAGAGAGCGTTATATGGTGGAGAGAGATAGAGAGAGACTGAAGAGAGAGAGTGTTATATGGTGGAGCGAGATAGAGAGAGACTGACTAGAGAGAGTGTTATATGGTGGAGCGAGATAGAGAGAGACTGAAGAGAGAGAGTGTTATATGGTGGAGAGAGATAGAGAGAGACTGAAGAGAGGGAGCGTTATATGGTGGAGAGAGATAGAGAGAGACTGAAGAGAGAGAATGTTATATGGTGGAGCGAGATAGAGAGAGACTGACTAGAGAGAGTGTTATATTGTGGAGCGAGATAGAGAGAGACTGAAGAGAGAGAGCGTTATATGGTGGAGAGAGAGAGAGAGACTGAAGAGAGAGAGTTATATGGTGGAGAGAGATAGAGAGAGACTGAAGAGAGAGAGCGTTATATGGTGGAGAGAGATAGAGAGAGACTGAAGAGAGAGAGCGTTATATGGTGGAGAGAGATAGAGAGAGACTGAAGAGAGAGAGCGTTATATGGTGGAGAGAGATAGAGAGAGACTGAAGAGAGGGAGCATCCAGCAGCGCTAGAACAAAGCCGTGACTCATTGAATAAAACGTGTTTTCGCTGATTCATCTCTAGAAACGCGACTGTAGCGAGCATGTCACTATCACTAACGTTATCCACATTTATATTTACACACAACAAATGATATATCCAGCTTAAAAAAAGCACAGAATTTTTAGCCCTCATGCAACTAATACTGTAATCACACAACTGTCTTGATTTGTTCAACGATGTGAACATTTTCCATTTCTGTCATCCATCCCATAAGCTTTATTTTCAATCGATGCTACTTAATTGCATCCTAACGAAAGCCCAAAGTGTCTTTCTCTGCAGTCAAAAGTGTACTAAACAGTGTGTTCTAGGAGTCCTGGTCCGCCCAGATTAAACACTCTTTTTTGAAGTGAATTTGAAGTTATTTTTCCCCATGACAACAGAAGCATTTGTCCCCTCTGTTCCTCACGTTATCAGCTCTAAGCCAGTTAGGAGCCATTAGAGCCTTCCTGCTGCTGGAGACTGGGGGGGCTCCTTGAGGTGTCTCTCTGTCTCTTTATGTTACTGCACTGACTTAAAAAGGCACTGCATGTGTGTGTGTGAAGGTAAATGCAGTACTGTGTCTCCAAATCCTGGGGGGTGGGGGTGGGTAAATGGGTGCTGATAACCATGGGTACAAATTTCAGATTGGGACACATTTTATTGAGGCAACCTTTGGCCATCCTCAACCCTCCAAACCATAAAACAATAAGAGAACACACACTGACACTCCCAAGGTCTTAACCCCCCCCACACACACACACACACACACACACAGAGACTATGGTGAACACACAGAGACCATGAACCTTGAAGGGTTAGTTGAACTGGGTGAGGGGGGCAGGGGGGTGATTGCAGGAAGCACCCCACCCCAGAAGGGTGGAGAGTGAAGGATGTTGGCTGTGCAACATTCTGACACTGAAAAAGAAAAATAAGGAACGAGGAGAGAGACACATCGTTGAGCTCAGAAAAAAGAAATATCCAAATATGTTATCTTAGTTGGCCATCTCTTGTTGTAGAGACATTTTAATTTCTATAAATGTGACAATCCACATAGAAGAATGTCTCCAGTACACGCCAACATGCCATCACCTGATTTTTTTACAATCTGAATGTATTGGGTCCTTTACCCAATGACTCAAACTCCAGGCAGCCAATCAAATCACACACACAACTCCTACTTTCTAGAACATGTTACGCTGCCTACTGTCATTTATTTCTTAACAATCCTGTTGGGCCTCCAGCTTCATCATGGGTGTAAAACATACTTTAGTGTACTTTTAACCTTGTCTATCTCTTATATTCTGCTGAGATTAATATGTTGTGCAGTCCACCTTTTGTCCATTGAACAACGTGATCATTTTCATGTTCGTCCAGCGGCAGCTCCTGTTAGCTGCGGTTGAGTCAAGATGAGGAAGCTCAACAACTAATTTAACTACTGAACAAACAATATGCAGACTGTCACTAAAATCACAACAGATTCTTTTCTGTTCTAACACAAAATGTGTCTTAAGCGATCAAATCACAAGTGGACAGCGCTTCAAGTGTAAAAGAACACCAAGACGGGACACATTTGACCGCATATCTTTTGTAGTGTAAACGCTAATGCGTCCCAGTGTGTCCTAATGTGTCCCTGACAAGGACATAACAGGAACCTACGTCATCAATGCAGGACGTGATGGTTGTTTTGGGGACAGCGCACCAATGCTCTATAACTTGCCCATTTTACGATGAGTTGCATAACCGTCCATCGTTTTGCCCAAATGGAGGAGATGTTTTGGATTCTGCTGACAGCGATGTCCCCAGCTGTACCAACACAACCGCTAACGCGACTGGCCAGAGTGTGGACGTAATAACGCGGGTCCTTTGACCTTATAGAGTCAGTGACGTAGGCAGTAACGAAATCTGAACACAAGTGGTCCGCTGGAGACGTGCGATAGACACAGGTGTGAACACCGATGTGCGTCCACTTGTGTTCAGATCACCAAAGCACATTTTAAAACCAAGTGTAACCATGGTCTAGGAGTCTACAGTCAGCGAGAAGAGGATGGGTTTCTGATTTGTCGTGACATTTCCCCACGAAGTTCAAACACAAACTTTTGGTTTAATTAAGTTCCTAGGGTCCATGTTCGTCTGGTGTTCAAGCACTTTCATTTCATCAAACACCCAGTCATATTGTGATAGCTAGGTTTAGGTATCGTTTAGAATTTTTCCAATACCAGTGCTAAAACGCTTATTATTATTTTTATGATGCCAGTGCCTGAACTGATACAAAACAACAGTTGTTGACAGTGACGAACGGCTTTTTTATTGCTGAGGCCAAAATGTAATAACAATAACTTATTTCACCAGTCAATTGCTGTTGAAAACAAAAATAAGAACCACTAAATGGCAGAAAGGAACTTTACAACAAATCTCCAGGTGCACTTGACTGCACCATGAGCTAACGAGGTGCAGTTGAACGCATCATTAAGTCCTGTTGGTGTTGTTTCTCCTACAACTCCGACAGTGTCTCGCAAAGTGCAGCTCTGTGTCTTTAGCTGCAGACTGTTGGACTTTCTAGTAATTGGAATCCTTTCCAGTGAAACAAGGCCACACGTTAGACTTTTTAGCTCTCAGCATTTTAACTGTGTTTAAGCCAGCTACTAGCTAACGGTAGGCTAACGTGACCTGCTGCCATTAACTAGCGTCAGGTGCAGCGATCATTTAAATGGCACTGAAATGAGGCACCATTGGGTCCGGCAGATACCAGTTCTTTAAAAACGTTTCAATATCCAACCCTAAGTATAACTCTCATGACATGGCATTACTGTCCCATAGAACTGTTCTCCAAACATGGTTATGAAGACATGTTTTATGTTGTCTTTAAAGTTTTGCAGAACATTGGTGGTTTTTGCTGAGGAAAGTTGTAAGTTTGTATAAAAGTAGACATATGCCCTGGCAGTGTGATTTCACATTTATGTAATTAAAGTAGCGTTTATGTAAAGATGGCTTGTGCTTTCGCTGATGATCCCTGTTACTACCATCCATCACCCAGAACTAAATAGACGATCAATCAGAGATGAGCAGAGATAGAGTATGTTCCTGGAAATAGAGCATGGTCGGTGGTTAGAGACACACGTTTAGCAGGGGCCGTCGGAGACGTATGGAGAGAATGATGATGGAGGAGTAACAGTGAACCTAAAGAAAAGGCCAAACGGAGAGAATAGGAGAAGCTGTGGAGAAAAGAGAGGAGACAGGGGGGAGGCTTGCCCCAGAGGTGGATGAGATGAGACAGATGTTAGAGGGGTGGAGGGGCTCTCTCTGATCCAAACCGCCCAGATGTTTAAGCTTCAAATCACTGTGGCCTGCTGAACATCAGCATCTTTCCCTCAATCCATCATCGCCTGAACCCTTTCTCTTATCCTCCTCATCCGCCTTCTCCTTTCGTTGCTCCCTCCTTTTCTCAATCCTCCTTATGAGCTGGAAGGGTTAAACCCACACACAAATAGTATATACGTACACACAAACACACAGATGTAAGGATTCATGCGCTTCATCCATTACACGTTGGTGTACAACACAGACACACAAACATTTACCAGATTTATAAAGGATTATACATGCTGTGGTTGGAGCTACCCCTCCCAGTAGGTAAATCCTCTCCTCACAATATTGGCTGTATATATCAGTCTCAAACATTGGTAAACTGTAACACTGATTGTTTTTTAATGTTGTGATTCATCTCCCAAAAGCTAACTTTTCAAATTTGAAAAAAGGGGATGGGAATCACGTTTCTTTTCCTTTTATGCAGCACATTAGCCACAGTAAAGCCTGGCCTCGGGGTTATGGATCCCGCAGGATGTCAGCTGTCGATCACAGTGAGGACTAGCAGTCTAGCTCGGAGGAGAAGAGGTGTGTGTAATCAGAACCACCTCAAGGTGATGCTGTGGTTATTCAGACATCAGTCTGTGTCCCTTCGTCTGCATGTAGGTGGGAATCATTTCCTCCATAGATATATGTGAACGTGACCAGAATTGATTCCATTTTCTCAAAATGAAATCGAGGCGTTGCCATTCAATTTTTTTTCATGTCTATTCATTCTGTTTGAACGAGGTATTTCTGCCCAGTTGCAGATCAAGATACTAATATTATTACTATTATACTGTGTGTAGAATTAGATTCCTGTGGTTGCTGCTAGGAGTGTGAACCTTCAGTGGTGTCACGATTCCATTACCATTATCCTGTCAACGATTCAAATCGATTCAATATCACAATGCGTCACCTCAATATTAGTATATATTGCTACACATGGTTTTCAAATTCAAGCAGTCAGATATACAGTACATGAACTCCCCTTTTCATTGTATCGGCCCCTACAAAAAGACACTTTCCTGAATGTAGCGGAGTCTGAACACAGCAGACAATAGACAAAAGGCAACAAACAAAACAAACTCTGACTTCAGTCTCTTGTTCTTCCCCTTAAAAATGTTTACACTAATAAACAGCTGATGGTTTTTTAATGAGCCTCCTGTTGTGGGTCTTTGCCCTGATTAAGTCAGACCAGTGGGGAATTTCACTTTCTCTTATTAGTGTATTTGTTGATTCCCTCCCTGCTTGCAGCTCCCTTTTCTTCCGTCCTTAAGTCTCACAGCAGTGTTAGATGGTTTGTTTTCACGTTTCTCTTCTTCTTCTTCTGTCCTCATTCTGATTTATTGTCCCATAGTCACTCCCTTTAACAGAAACACACATGGAATCTTTCTCCTTTTCCCTCTCTCAGATCCTGCTCCTCCTTTCTCTCCATTTCATTCTTCTTCCCCATTCAGACTAGTTCTATCTCTATATATATGTATATATTGCTTTGCTTGTCGAGCTCTCCGTGTGAAAGAGGAGAGAGACTGAAGGAGTGCAGTGTCAAGGCCAGCTCGTCCTCCAGCTCAGAGCTGTCTTTTTCAGTATACAAGACAAGAAAACCCATTTTTATTATCTTCACCCTCTTTCTCTTCTGCTCTATGTGTTTGTCTGTCTGTTTGTCCGGTGGCAGATCTATACGTCACTGGATAAAGGAAGTACAGGACCTCGGTCTTTCTTCTACTCTCTATTTACACACGCACACACACACACACACACACATACACATGAGGAGGGTGGGCAGTGTCTTTTATCAACGGCAGTCCTTGGCCTTGTCTGGTGAAGGCAGATATGAAGGAGGCACCTGCACCCCTTAACCTTGGCCCTGTGTGTGTGTGTGTGTGTGTGTGTGTGTGTGTGTGTGTGTGTGTGTGTGTGTGTCTGTGTGTGTGTGTGTGTGTGTGTGTGTGTGTGTGTGTGTGTGTACAATAAAGATCAAATCACGTCTAGTTGAAGTTTGAGTTGATTATCAGTTTTATTTATTTTCATCTTTAATTCCTAGATATATGTTAAAATGACTTAATGTCATTCTGATCCTTGCACGTTACATTCATTTTACATGAAAATCCTTAATAAAATGAGAAAATACTCAAGTATTTAATTCACTCAGGAGTATACACAAACAGGCTCTACCATGTGGTTTTTCATACTGGCTATTTATTTATTGAATTCCCAGAAAACATCCTTGTGATATAAAGTATATTGTTATTGAGCTATGAAATCTAATCAGGGTTTCCGCGGGGTCATAAAAAGTCTAAAATTTCAAAATCAACATTTTAGGCCTTAAAAAGTCTTAAGTTCGTGTTGTGTTTTAGGTCTTAAATAATTTTAAACAAGTCTTAATTTTTCTAATATTAAAGAGTAGTGTTTGCGGTTTAAGAAAAAAGCTGTTTCAATCCCAGGACCTCTGCAGGTAGAAATGATCTCATCAAAATACTGCATTAATTAACACAGCTGTTAGCATGTCAAGAAGGTGTTATTACGTACATGAATTCCATGAATCCTTAATAGTGTATTTCTGATACCTTGAGAACGGGGGAAATGTCTTCATGGCTTCAAATCCGTCAAGATCATTTTTTAAATATTTCATGTGTTGGTCTCGCGGCTATAAAAAGTTAATAGACGGGGAGACATAAAGAGGGAGGACTTTAACTGGTTAATAAACACCTGCGGGGAGTTGTGATAGCCAGTCAAGTTTTACAGCGAGGTCATAAAGTTTGACAAAATATGCTTCTAGGCTGTGTGTGTGTGTGTGTGTGTGTGTGTGTGTGTGTGTGTGTGTGTGTGTGTGTGTGTGTGTGTGTGTGTGTGGGTGGATGTAAATGCAGCGCTGTGTCTCCAAATCCTGCCCATTGAGCTCTCAGGCGGTTGAACCAACCGTGCTGCTCTAAAACACACTGAATGCAGCTGACTCACCTCTGATAAAAAATAAAAATAAATAAAGAAAAGCATTTCCACTTTTCTTGGTTTGATATCTCCGAAACGTTTAAATGCTTCATGTCTGACACAACCCCCTCATCTGATTTCTCAATTCCAAAGAGACATGAGGAGAGAAGAGTGGATACAACAGGAATTTACAACAAGCTCCCAAACCATACGCTGATATACAGCAGGTCGTCTATTCCTACCCTCCATATACCCCACAGGAGCCTTTCATAAATGAATGCCCCTAGCTGTGGCAGGAAATACACCCCACAGGAGCCTTTTGCATCCTCGTATCAAAATGTAACTGTCACGGTTTTTAACACATCGTTAACATTGTGAAACGGTCGCAGTTTGGTTAGGGTTAAAGGTGCTGTAAATTGGATTGGGAAGGGCCAGGATTTAGCCAAAACATCGACAACTTCTCAGTCCCTCCCACCTTTCTGCTAAAGCCCAAAATGGTCTCCTAAGCCTCTCCTCCCACAAGGGAGAATGAATGCATGTGCCTGAGCAGCAATTGACACGCAGTTAGACACCCATAAGGCTTACCCACTGCACCTTTAGAGCACAAAAACTACTTGGTTAAGTTAAGACATTTTCAACAGGACATGGACTCCGGTCTCTTGAGTGAAAGTCCTGTGTTGGTTTGACCCGTCCACCACCCAAACATGCATCTTTACACGGAATTTGGCGCTCTTATATTCCATCACCTTCCCTGCTGCGTTGATCCCGTTAAAATGACCACTAGAGGGCGCTGCCATTTTATGCTACAAACTTAAATATGAGTCGTTATTGCTGCTTGAACAAAGAACTTATGGGGGCATTTTTTGGGGGGAGGACAATCTCGGCATTTAACAAATTGAGACATCCGCACTTCAGAACCGTCACTTTAAAGCGACGTCAAGCTGCGGGTGTGGTCTTGACCAACTGCCACTTTGCTCGTTTGAAAGCCATGATGTCTCTCTCTCTCTCATGGGTGGGCCAAATTCTGTGGTCGGGCAAACAGAAAGGGGAGGTAACCTTGCTCCTTATGACCTCATAAGGAGAAGATTCCTGATTGGCCCATCTGAGCTTTCATTTTCTCAAAGGCAGAGCAGGATACCCAGGGCTCGGTTTACACCTATCACCATTTCTAGCCACTGGGGGACCATAGGCAGGCTGGGGGAACTCATATTAATGTTAAAAAACCTCCTACAGTGACATTTTAAGACATTATTTAAGATGACACAAAATAGAGAAATGAGAAGAGCCCTTTGTAGCTGAAGTTCTTCTGAATTTACCTTTTACCTTCCTTGCATTTGCCTTATTTAGAATATTTTGTATATGACAGCAGAGCAAGTCTGTTTAGTATTTCTGTTAAATCTCTTCCCTTCAGCTTTGACAGTATTGATCCAGCACCACTACAGTTCAACAGCCTGTGGCTCTAAGGATCTTTTTTTTTTTTTCCCCTAGCAGAAAACACTGAGTATATAATGTCTATATTGTTCTGTACAATGTACTCTATAACCTCTGCATGGTTGTCAAGGAAACCTCTCCTTCATTCTCCACTGAGTGACTCCATTAGGTGAGAGAGGTGTGACCATGTGTAGGTATCTATATCTTTGAGTTCATGCAAAGATTTTATTACTCACAGGATGGGAACACTTCTGAAGCAGCATTCTGTGTCTGTTATCTACAGTAATAACTATTTCAATCCAACATTCAATGCATGGCGGTCATTGCTGCTCCTATTGATCTGGTAAGTCATAGAATCATGCACATACTGTATCAGTAGGACTCAGATAAGATACCAACGCATCGTCATTTGAAAATGAAATCTGTTCAAAATCTATAAATTGTCTCTCTGCTCGAATGTGTGCGTGTCAATCTGATCATTTAATCTGACTTTTTGTCTCTATCGTCCATTCATCTCTAAAACATCAGAAAAACGCTTTGTAGTCAATGATTCATCAACTTGGAATGTACTTGGAATGACCTACAGAAAACACTCAAACTACACTGTCTAATTTCCTTAAACGATTTTAAAGGTTATGTTAAAATCATAGAACATGAGTCCATCCACAAATGTAAATGTTTTAACTAATGGTACTTTTATTTAATTGAAATGCACTTGAGATGTCTTTGCCTCTTTTGTGATTGTTTTGTGATTGCAAATTGTTATTTTATGTAACATACTTGTTCTGATATCTTGGCCAGGTCTCTCTTGAAAAAGAGATTTTATATCTCAATGAGACTAACCTGGTTAAATCAAGGTTAAATAAAAAAAAAAAACTGTCAAAATTGTTGGCGTTATTTTTCTGTCAACCGACTTATAGTTTCAGCATTACAGGACATTTTGGGGAAGGTGGTAGATAGAGCACTGCTAGGTAAACTACAGAGGACATGACCATAGGTCCAGGGGTGGGCAGGGGTGTCGGGCTGGATATACTCTAGGAGCTTAAAGTGAGATCTAGTGTCTAGTTGGGGACAGATATTAGACAGGTTTATATGACGTTAGGAATAGATATGGGCTCTTGGGGGATGAAATGAAGCTTTTTGGTGGAGTTTGGAGATAAATACATTCAATTCAAGAGTTATATATAGAGCTATACAGGGGGAGGCGGGGCTTGATATTGGGCTCTGGGTGGTAGTTAAGGGTTGATACTGCACCCTTGAGATAACTTGACAGTTAATTTAGAGCTTTTCAGCAGATGGGGAAGAATACGGGATGGTGGAGGTGTTGGGGACAGATAGAGGGCTCCTGGGGGGAGTTAGAGGTAGATACAGCGTAGATGGAGGAACCTAGGGAGGGGCAGGTGAAACAGAGACAGTCGCTTTGTCAGTAAGTTGGAGCTAACATTGAGAGTGTGTGTGTTTCTGAGCTGTTTTTGTAGGAGTGTGTGTGTGTGTGTGTGTGTGTGTGTGTGTGTGTGTG
The DNA here is from genome assembly GCF_004354835.1 of Perca flavescens. Taxonomy (NCBI): domain Eukaryota; kingdom Metazoa; phylum Chordata; class Actinopteri; order Perciformes; family Percidae; genus Perca; species Perca flavescens. The sequence continues at coordinate 596,252 of NC_041337.1, forward strand.
TGTGTGTGTGTGTGTGTGTGTGTGTGGGGGGGAGTGGTGCAGAGCAAGGTCGAGCATTATAGTCTGGGTCTTTGTGTGTGTGTGTGTGGGAGGTAGGCAGAGAGGGAGGGGCTCCCAGCATTGTCTTTCACCTCTCAAGGCCACAGCTACAAGCTGCAGGGTACACAGAGCGACACACACACAGAGACACACACACACAGTGCAGCAAGTGACAAGAAGAGATAAGTGAGAGACGTAGAGGAAAGAGAGTGGATGGACTGAGGTGAAGAGAAGGTGTGAGACACAGTGATAAGACGAATGATATTTGAGGCATTTGATTTTAAAAAAGGGGGGAGAAGTGAAGAATCAAGAAAAATAAGTCATTGAGGGAGTGTGTGAAGGACAGATGGATGGATAGGGAGGAGTTGGAGTATCAGATTTTACAGAGGAACAGTGGAGTGAGTGAAAAGAAACAGAAAGGAGGATAAAGAAACCAAAGTTATACATTGGTTTATTTATAGCCCTGAAAACATGTTTGAAACAGGTCCAGCCCATCGCCCTCAGTGGCTTATCTATATATTAGATTACATTCAACTTTATTGTCATTGTGCATAGTACAAAGACAACCACATGCAGTTTGCGTCCAACCAGAAGTGCAAAAAAAGCAGAAAAGTACAATGTGATGTACAAGTATAGACAGGTGGTGCAAAGGCAGGACAAGAAATAGACCAGAATAAATATGGCACTTTGCTGATGCTAGAAAGTAAAAAAAACAGAAAGTGTGTGCACTGTGGCTGAACTGCTGTGCTTAGTTGCCAGGTTTTATGGCTCAGGATCCATCAGTTGGGTTTCTTTAAAAAGGCCAATTGGCTTGCAGATTGTTGCTCTGTAGATCACTTTAGATCACTGGCTGTTTCTGACCTCTGCACAAGGCTTCAAATGGGACATCGCTCGCTTCATTTCATGCTGCTTTGTCAAGAAAATCTTGAACATGCAAGTTGCAGCTCCCCGCATAGGAGAGAGAACTGAGAAAATTGTTAAAAAAGTGTGTACTGTGAACTGTGATGATAAAGGCCTCATTGCTGCAAGGAAGTAATTATCTGGCATTACAGAAGTGTCATAAAGCGTTGATATAAACTCACTTCACAGCCTGATGTATGTAATATCAAGGGAGAGGGCAAAAAGAAAGCAAAAACATAAAGAGAAGCTGGGAAGCTGGAGGGGGAATATGTAAGAATAATTGGAACAGAGTGGATCTGTGCCTATCTCCAAAAAAAAACAAGTGAATTATTGAGCTACATGAAAGCCAATTAGAGAGGGAGTAAGAGAGTGGAGAGGTAAGAAATACTCCCAAACCACGTCCCAGTCTCCCATCCCTGTTAGGGTCCCTGCTGGCCCCCAGCAGAGCACAGTACAGTCAGGCTGCAGCTCCCTCCCTCCCTCTCTCTGGCCCACATACACTTCACCTCCACATCAATCTTTCAAAGCTTACCTCCAAAATATAGAGCATACCTACATACCATACCCCCCCCTCCCACACACACACACAAACACACACACACACACACACACACGCACGCACCCTGGTTACAGGAGTGGAGATGATGTGTTTCCATGTTTCCACAAAGCACAAGCTCCTGAGGTCATTAGATCTGCCCCATCTTTGTATTTTTCTCCCAAGATACAATAGTACAATGTAGAGGTAATGGTACTCCATGTTATGCTACTTTATACTTCCACTCCACTGCATTTATGGGAACTATTGTACTTTTTATGTCACTATATTTATGGTAAAGCTTTAGCTACTTTGTAATTCTCTGGGCGGGAAAAGCAGAGAAAGGGGAGGTAACCTTGCTCCTTATGACCTCATAAGGAGAAGATTCCTGATTGGCCCATCTGAGCTTTCATTTTCTCAAAGGCAGAGCAGGATACCCAGGGCTCGGTTTACACCTATCACCATTTCTAGCCTCTGGGGGACCATAGGCAGGCTGGGGGAACTCATATTAATGTTAAAAAACCTCATAAAGTGACATTTTCATGCCATGGGACCTTTAAGTATATTGTGATGTTAATACATTTGTACTATTTGAAAGATTTTGAATGCAGGACTTTTACTTGTAACAGAGAGTTTTTACATTGTTGTACTGCTCCTTTTACTTCAGTAAAATATCTGAATACTTTGTCTAATTCTGATCTTTAGCTTTAACAGAGTTTGGAGCTTCCACCGCTAAACAAAGTGAGTTTGACGTGTAAAAAGCGTCTTATTGATCAAAGTGACGCGAGGAAACTGAAGTGTATATCATTGTCAGCCAGAGATATCCAAACACAACCAGTCAGTGAGAAACCAACCTAATGGGTCAATGCTGCAAACACACATCACAGCCAATTCAAACACTGAGGATGTTTACATGCACACTAATATCCCCCTTTTATTGTGAATATGACAATATTCCGAATTTCATACAGGTCATGTAAACAGCTCATTCTCTTTGTATACTCTGTAGAAGGCATTTTCAGATCAGGACGTGTGGGATATGCCGGTATTATTCAGATTTTAGGAGCGTTCTTTGGACATGTATACAGCGCAGATATGCATCTCAATCAGGATTTTTACTGCAGTTTGTGACAGTTTATGGCTTGCGGTCAGCTCTGTGCGTTGCTATGGTCACAAGCCAAGTAGCAGGGCTGCGGTAGAGATACATGCCTAAGCCCACATGTCTGGTCTACTTTCAAACATTATGAAATACTTGAGTATTAACAGGTTTTTGGATATGTGCAAACATTGCAGCGCCGAGCGGCTGTGTTTGCATTGTGTTAACCCTAACCACTGGGAAAGTCTATTCTGCATGTAAACGGGAATATTAGTGAAATATTCACTTTCACTAGCCATGTAAACAGCTTAGTCAGAATATTGTCTCTTTCAGAATAAGGGCAGAAACCAGAATATTAAGTGCGTTTCCAAAGGACTTTTGTTTACCGATAGTTTCGGAACCTGATAAGAAAGTACTTCCTGTTTCTATGAGTGCTGGCTCAACATTCATTCATCAGTTGAAATGAACGATGTGAAGAAGCAGTGACGACTAATGGCATATGTTCCATCCTGAGGCATCTAACATGGAACTCTTTACTTTGCACACACAGACACAACAGCATATTAAAGTGTGTAAATATCGCCAGAGGAAGAATAATGTGTGTGTGTGTGTGTGTGTGTGTGTGTGTGTGTGTGTGTGTGTGTGTGTGTGTGTGTGTGTGTGTGTGTGTGTGTGCGTGCGTGCGTGCGTGCGTGCGTGTGTGTGTGTGTGTGTCACTGTACACCATGGATGTCATTTTTATTATTAAGCCATACAGTAAATGTTTAACCGTTTCACATCTATAGGACTTGTTTAGTGGCGTCCGTTCTTGACCTCAAGGCGAGAGGATGTTGTTTTGTCCCGGTGGTGTTATAGCGTGATCGGGCTGTGTTAGTATATAGATATTTTTCCAGTATTAATATTTAGAGCCAAGTCTATTCTATTCAAGCTAAGCCAGTCGATGATATTTTGTTGAAGTCTGAAAACACAGAGATCAGCCGTCAGAGTTAAACTGTGCAGGGCCGTGAACACAAAGGATCTGCAGACTGCCACGCTGCGACCAGGCAGCTGGCTCACTCAAAGCCTCTTCCCTACAGCCTGTCCTCCTGACCACAGTCAGTCGAGCAGTAACGACGAGTACAGTGAACACAGAGATGTTCTCCCACCACATGCTTTTAGAACAGATTGTGGTCTATGATTGGTTGTACAAAAAGACTCCTACCAACAGCCAATGATGTTTAACAATGACCACACACTTTCCCTAATACTGTCACCCTTTCTCTCCACAGTGTTATTTTACCGTCTCTGTACACACAACATCTTTTGCATGTCTATCCTTACCGTCTTCTGCAGCTGCTTATTGTTTTTCCCATTAACATCTTTCCTAATATCCGTATTGCAGATCTAAGGACAGACTGGGTTGTATGCAGTACAGATTGTAGAGCTCTTTGAGGCAAATTTTCAATCTGTTATTTTGGGCTACTCATGCTGCAAATGGCTCACATTCTGTATATTATTGAGTTTTAAATGATCTTGCAACCTATGGAACAACATTTTCAGTCTTACTTGAGTTTCTATCAACCATCTAGTGCAACTGCTCAGTGTTGCTCCCTTCCCCTCTATTCTTCTCTACATCTTGCAGCAGAGCGTCTGGATTATTGATTGCCAGTGTTTGTAGCCACCTTGTAGAGTTTCCCTTTCCACACGACACGTCTGTAAAGCATATAGGCAAAATGACAAAGGGGCCAAAAATAAGAAGACAAGCTCTCTGGTGTTCTGTGGAAACAGCAACAGCGAAAAGGTTTTTTTATCACCCATCAGTCTTAAAACAAGTCTGAACGGATAGTGAGATGTGCACAGCAGATGGCACATACACACACAACCCACGGTTCCTGGTGAGTGGGGTGCTGCAGTCTAAAGTAGGTCACGAGGGCAGTGTTGACCATTACAGCCTCTGACTGGCAAGCAGCTTACCTCACTCCCTAGTAACACACACACAAACACATACACACACACACACACACACACACACGTCAAGCAGGCAGGAGATCATGGAGAATGCATAACCCAACATAACATTAGTGCTGAAATACCTTTACTGTATGTGTGCATAAGAAGAAACTGCACATATTGAAATGCCTTGCTAAGTTTTAAAAGTAGATTATAACCAGCACTAAAGTTTATATATAAACTTTATATGTATATATATATATATATATGTATATGTATATCATACAGTAAATTATAACCAGCGCTAAGCTTTGGCTCCTAATATATATATATATATATATATATATATATATATATATATATATATTTTTTTTTTATATATATATATTATATATATATTCTTTTTAGAGGAAAAAGAAGAAGACAGAAAAGAGTGCACATGTTTGGTTTGGTTATATGTGAAAGAGCGTTTTAACACAAAAGCTACATTCAGCTCCCTCTCTCCCTCCCTCTATCCTTCCCTCCCTCCCCATCTATAATCCATTTTCTTCAAGGTTGTACAGGAGCAGCAGCAAAAGAAAGGGCAGAGTGAGAGGAGAGGGAGAGTGGGGTGGGGAATTGGGTGAGGAAAGAGTAGAGCTGAAAGGAAGCCAAAAAATGATAAGAGAGATGGAGCGGGAAATGAGAATGAAACAGATGGAGGGCAGAGCTGAAGTAGAAAATAAGGAGAGGGAAGAAGAGAGGCCGAGAGGGGGAGGAGGCTGAAAACATGAGGAAGAGCGAGGCAGAGCAAAGAAGAGGGAGAGTAAATGAGAAGGGAGAGTGTGGGTGAAAGAAATGAAGAGTAGAGCCAAAAGGCAGACGATGATGAGGGCAAAAGGAACATAAGAATGGGAAGGCTGCAGGAGGAATGGAAATCATGTGCTCCCTCCTACCCTAAATATGTCAAAAAACAAAACAAAAAAAAACTGCTCCGTTACAGTCCCATTGATTTTGAAATCCAATACTGATTGGAGATGTTTCTTGTTGTTGTTGGTCATTAGGGGTCCCAGCCCCAGACGGCCCCAGAGGGCCCCAGAGGGCCTGGAATTGTATTTAAGATGTTTGTTATTCCTCCCGGAGATAAAAGTGTTGCTGCAGCCTAAACGCTGCATGGTGGGGCGGGGCCATTGTCAGGCCTCGCCGCCATCGAGCTTTGGGCTCCACTTTCACTGACTCCCTAAGTTGTCGGGGGGGAGGCTTGGACCCATAATCATAACTGCTCACCGTTCTACTTTTTTTGTTGTCATTTATTCTCACTTTTTTGCCAGGTAAACAAAAAACATCATTATAAAAAAGTTCTAAAGCCCTTTATTACACTATCTGAAAATGAGCACAAATTCAATCAGACACATTTATGAAACCGTCTTTCCTTTCACATGAAAAAGATTCATTTTTTTTTGAAAAATAACTTCTTCAAATGCCTTTTTAGCTGCAATACAACTACCTTCTCAATAGCCGCTTTCCGACTAGGTAGTTGGAACACGAGAAAAAAAGAGTTCTAGGAATTTTATGTTCTAGGAACTGCAAAAATCCCTCCGGTCGGCTAATGAGAATGTTTCAGTACTTACATAGCCCAACAAAATGACAAGAAAATGAACTGAACAAAGCACGGAATTCTAATGCTGAAATCAAAAACAAGTCAACTTGTCACCATGCATGCTGGCTAACTAGGACTAGGGGAGGACCGGGACGAATGAAACCGTTTTTAATTAAACGTCATTTACAAACATATTATAAAACACTGAAAGCTGATATTTAGTCACTAGCAACCTACATCTGTCCTCATGGGGGGGACGAAAGAAACATCCAGTTTAAGCTATGTCCACTTCCCACAACTTCAATATTTGGCAACATATCACGAATGGTACTTCAGATAGGTGTTATTACAGATAGATTGCTGCAGGACTATACGTCTTGGTGAATGTCTGTTAACAACTCATTGCCGTCATCGTGAAGCGCGTATCTCGCAGTTATGGAAATACCATGTCATGGATAGTATAGTTTATATTCATCAACTACTCCCCAAAAGTCGAGGAATAGTCAAATATTCGTGGGATATATAATCATAAATTTCCCAATAAGTTTATGAATGTTATTCATGTATTGAAAAACATCAATATGTCAACATCAAAATAATAGATATGTACCATAGAGGCTGCAGGTTGTTGGGACTGGTCCCAGCTGAGAGCTCAGTTATCTGTGAACATGGACGCGATCCAGCAGAGAGTCTGCATGGCTGCCCAGTGTTTTAATGAATGGGTGGGAGGGAGTGTCTGCACATGTGCATGCCCAATGGATAGTTAGAGATGAGAGCCTCCTCTCCTCAATTTTGTCTCCCTCCCTCTCTCTCTCTCTCTCTCTCTCTCTCTCTCTCTCTCTCTCTCTCTGATGCAGACGAGGGGCAGTGGCCCATTGTTCTTCCTCTCCTCCTCCTCCCCATTTCCCAGAGCTCAGCTTCATGTCACAGCGTGTGTGTCTTTCACATGCGGAGTGTGTGTGTGTGTGTGTGTGGCCCATCACAACCATTGTTAAACTCCTCTATTGTGGTCATATTTAGGGCTGCCCCCTCTCAATCGATAGTTGATCGATCATTTTTGGTCATAGTCGACTGCGATTTCTTTAGTCGTTAAGTTGTTTTTTTTTGCTTCTTGCTGAATTTCCAGAGCCCATCTGTGTGTGTATGTGTGTGCGTGCGTGCGTGTGTGTGTACGAATTTAATTGCCAGTTATGGTGTATCAAGTTAGAAATGGAAATGTCAAAATTGGATTACATTACCCAGTATCTCAGAAATTCTGATTATAATGAATTAGTGCCAGTCTGCTTAGTATTTACAAGAGTTCTTTAGATTGTAAATGTGCTGTATAATTCATGTGTGGCGTTGCTGTTCTTACCTCTGTAGCAGTTTGTCTTTTATGAATTAGTTCTTGAAAGACTACCTAGATTGTGTGTTTTCTTTATATATATTCTGGAAGTCAGTTTATTTATCTCCTATCTCGTCAAGCTAATTCAGATTTTTATTTTTGGGCCATATTTCCACATTTCAACCACATAAATGTGTGTGACAGCTACATGAACCGTAGCTGTGTGGATATCCACTGTGTTGAGTGTGTGATGAGAGCCTTCAGGTGAACAGCCAGCTGCTCTGTCGGTTGAGATTATTTTACCCACTGTCTTCTCCCCTCTGCTGCCCACATGTATAATATTAATTGCCTTCGATCAGAGGAGGGAAAGTGTGTGTGTGTGTGTGTGTGTGTGTGTGTGTGTGTGTGTGTGTGTGTGTGTGTGTGTGTGTGTGTGTGTGTGTGTGTGTGTGTGTGTGTGTGTGTTTCTATGAGTGACAGGAGGGAATTGGTGGAGAGGATTACATCTCATTAAACAGTGAGATTGATCTGCTCAGCTTCAGATTGTCATCAGAAGGATTAACTCTGCTGCTGATAATGAGTGACATAATGAATGTGTCCTTCAGCGTTCATAGAAAGATGCTACTCTGGGCTTTTTCATCTCAGTATGAAGAGATATGTTGGACTTTAGTTTCAGATCAGCTGATAACTACTCACCTGCACAAAAACACTTGAATGTGTATGTGAAATAAAGTGAGATGTTTGTGTGACCAAGCGTGATGGGAAACTGGGAGCTTTGTATTTACCATGTCATATGCAGATAGAATCAAAGCATTTACCAGATGATAAGCAGACATAATCCATTAATTTGACAACCACATCATGGGAAATGTGCCATGTGGTGAGTTAGCTAGCTAGCTAGCAAGTTACCTAATGGGGAGAGGTACTTTGAGAATACAAGACAACAACTGGAGCTGTGTATAACTATATAAACATAAAGTGTGGGTTTAAAGTGAACAACTCATTTATAAAAGAAATGTTTTACACTAAAGAATAAATCAAAAAAAAGATTCACGGTTATCTCAACAGAGCTACATCCCACATGGCAACAGCTAGCTCGCAAAAGCTAGCAGAAGAAGTGAAACTGTGTACTTTGCTTCAGGCTACCGTCTGCTGGCTAACCGAAATATCATCAAAATAATGTCGTCCAATGGCTCAGACAGTGCAGTAGCGTGATGGAGAATGCACTGTGTTTTACTGGACTCCTATTTAATAAATGCTAATGCTGAGCTGTACGTGTGATGGAAGAATGCTGCTGAATGCGGTGCAGGTTACCGTTTAATTGAATGGTTTGACTTTTAACCAAACATGCCATCAGACCTGGTATTACACTGTTCCTAAGCATCCTGTGGACTCCTCTGTTTACCTTCACTTTGACTCAACAGGACTCATTGCTCTGTCTGAGTATCTATCTGATCTCCCAGCGTTCTTCCCATTCGATCGCTGCTGTCTTCCATGCTGACTCTGCAGCAGTGAGTGATGCAGAGGAAACAGGCAAGTGTTGAGAACCGAGGGGCCACATTTAAATAACAAATGGAGCTGTGAATGTGTATGCTAATCATTATCAAAAATTGCTGAAAATTGATGCTGTTAATGTAGATAATTACAGTCTTTGCACTTTTCTACATTTACATATGTGTTTTTGTTGACGAGGCTGAAATCAGTGGAGGGATTTTAGAGCAGTTGAATGTGAACAACAAGCCATCCATCCCTCGCTCTCTCTTCCTCCTTTTTCTCTCTTTCTTCTCCTGTCTTCCCTTCTCCTCTCCCAGTCTGAGGGAGGCATATGGGCTTTACAGCCTGGGATTTTGTCCTCCGTTCCTCTTGTTTACTGTTCCTCCTCTCTGAGACTGAATAATTGTCTCCCTCCCTTCTATCCATTACTCATCTCATCAGACCATTAAATAGACTTTTTGTCTCTGCCTGTTAAACAATAATGTTCATTCAGCAAGGTTTAAGCTCTTCTCTCATAATATGTCCTTGCTCATTCAATCCCCCTTTCTTTTCTGCTACTCTTTGATATTAAAAAATGTAGCCAATTTAAAGAACATTGATTAACGTTTAACTTTGTTGACTGATAAACAATATTATTAAAACAAAAATAAAAAGGTAATTAAAAAACAGTTTTGCATTTAAAAAAAAAAAATGCAAAACTGAAAGTTGGTGTCTGTGTGCTGGGCGGTGCTGACAGCGGAGAGCTCCGTGACACATGCCACTATATCAGAGCTGCCAACACTCCCGTAGTCCCCGGGTTTCTCCCGTTTTTAGCCCTATCTCCCGGACCCCTCCCAGTTTGTTAGTTCTCCCGGGAAACTCCCGTAATTTGCAGCACGGCCCAAACTCCTTTAGAAATAATCAGACCAATATGTTTGGCTAATGTTGACCAGTTGCCAGATCTTGTATGAAATGCACCCTATTCACACAATCCACACACCATATACAATTTTCTACCCGTTTGTCTCAACCTGGCAACCTATAACCCTCAACCTGACAACCTATAATCCTCAACCTGGCAACCTGTAACCCTCAACCTGGCAACCTGTAACCCTCAACCTGGCAACCTATATCCCTCAACCTGGCAACCTATAACCCTCAACCTGGCAAACTATAACCCTCAACCTGGTAACCTGTAACCCTCAACCTGGCAACCTGTAACCCTCAACCTGGCAACCTATAACCCTCAACCTGGCAACCTGTAATCCTCAACCTGGCAACCTATAACCCAGGTGATCTCTGCGCAAGCTTCGCGGAAAGTTCAGACCTGAGAGCTGATAAAAAAGGCAGGTGAAGGCGGTGTTCCCGCACAGAAATGGAAATAGGCCTATAGCTGTTAATTTCAACAGTGTTGGGCGCAATTGACATGCATGTTACCGAGTAATATCGACAACCGCCACGCTTTTTGTAAGGTGTGTCACATTGATTTTAATGTAGCGCACGGCGGGAAAAATGACATGACATGACATTAAAACACAGTGGCACCATCGCGCACAATTGGCACATATGGGCACACGGGCAATCTCATCCTTCATCACGAAAGAACAGACAGAGGCAGAAAACGTGAAGCAGGCTGAACTCACTTAACACTTACAGTACACTGAACAGTACCCATTTAACATGTCGCTCACGGTTTGAGATCTGGTGACTGCGAAGGCCACAGCATGCAATTCACATCATAGTTATACTCCTCAAATCAATCAGTGAGCCCTCGGTTCCTGTGTGGAAGCCATTTCTTATGTTTCTCCACTCCTTCCTCCTTTAATATGGAAACCGTCTGTTGCTAGTGCTATCGGACAGTGTTTTCATGCTGATGGGATTTGTGTTTCTGTGCTTGCCTCTTACTTTCAGTAAATCACTGGTTGGTTCTCTTGAAAGCGGACATTAAAAAGGCAAATGTGCCATCGCCATTAATTGGTACCATTAGAGTTTGAATGGCATTGTTATCCCTTTGACTGTCGGGATCCGATACTTCTGATCCCATCTAGTGTCTGTCTATGTCCCACAGAGACATCGCCATTCTTAAAAGGATGCTCCTCACAAACTCAATCAGTCTGATTCTCTCTCTAAGAGTGAACAAGTATCAGAGACAGGAACACTCTTTTCCACGTTGTGACAACCACTGGGTCATCCTCCAGCACACACTGGGGGCGTGGAGTGTGAATCGTTCAGGATGAGTCCCAGTCTGAGGTCTTGGTTCTCTGCCAGAAACCGGTGGCCTGCTCCCTCTGCATCTGTAGTAACTAACTGTCCCAAGCAAAGGAGTTCAACTATCTCTTGGTCTTGTCCAAATGGTAGAAGGGCCCGGGGCATAGCGCCAGAACACGCTGGGAAGAAGATATATCTGGTCTGGCCTGCGAACGCCTCTGGGTTCCCCGGGACAAGCTGGAGAGACTAACACCTAGAATACTTTGCTTAGCTTATTGCCACCGCTACCTGGATAAGCCAGGGGTTGATGCACGGACTGGATGAGTGAAGCCAAAACATCTGGATCGCCCCCTGGTGGCTGGCTGCAGTATAGCTGATAAATCCTGTCCCCTCCGTGTTAGGGAATGGGAAATGGGCCAAGCTAACTTTTTTCCGAAAGATGGTTTCTGTCATTTTAGGTAGCTCTGAGCACATTCTTTCATTTGACACTATAAAACACAGGCTGAAATGTCATGATTGACAGCTGTAATTGGCTCCACCGCCCGATGACTACTGCAGACTCTGACTCCAAAATTACAAGATGGCAGCACACCCGTATCCTTGTGTTGTTTTTTCTTGTACCTTCCAGAATCTTTAGTAAAGCTGAAAAATCACATATCAGATCAGTATCTCAGCACAAAAAAACCATGCAGTTGAAGCTATTTTAGATTCCAGGGAAACACTGTCCCTTCTGTGTCTGGGAGAGAGGCAGCCTTCCCTCCAGGCCTGCTCGCCATCTGACCCACAAACTGCATCAGCCCGCTCGCCCCGAGCCAGCCAGGGTGATGGACAGCACTGAATTAGAGAGAGGAGTGGGTGGAAGGGCATGTAGGGATGGAGAGAGAGAGATGGAGAGAGGGAGAAAGGGATGGAGGTTGTGCTTTGTGTGTGTGAGAGAGGGAAGGCTGAGGGGAAAATAAGCAGTGTGTGTGTGTGTGGGGGGGGGGCGTGCCCTGCGGGAAGCCTGTATGAGCTGCATTGTGTCTTGTTGGCATGGCGGCTGGCTTTCTGGCGTTGTGCTCATCCCATCCTATTAGCTTGTTGACTGAGTGCCCGGTTCCTGCATTACTCGGCTGCACAGAGCGCTGACTCTGGATTACAGCATGGCAGCTATTATCTCACCTCATTATGCTCATCACCTGGGATGATGAATTTCATCATCGCTTCAAAAACCGAGGAGGTCTTGCCCTGCCCGATGTGTAGCGTGGCATTTGGCTCATTGGGCTTGTGTAATTACCTCAGTGCAGTGATAGAACATCCACATGATTTTAATGTCACTTTGGATCACTGCCAAGACATGTTGAAATACTAGGTATTGTGTTAGGATATATTGTAATGTTTTTTTAATATAATATATATATATATATATATATATATATATATACACACAAAGTATTAACTAGTATGTCATTTTATATTAACACTAAACTCTTTTTTTTCTGAAACCACAAAATTGAGGGAGAAAACTCTCTTATTCAAACATACTTAAGACCAGCAGTACTGTGTATCAGCTACTTCAATACAGAATGCGTGCATGCGTGTGTGTATTGTGGTGTATAAGCAGTGCCAGGCTGTGACAGCAGTGTCTTTGTTGCTCCTCTGCTGACTGTACCACCCTCCTATTCTGCACTGTCTCCCTCCTACACTCACACACACACACACACACACACACACACACACACACAGAGGCAACATTTACATCGCCCAAAACCTATGCCAGCACACAGACTCACCCAGACATGTCTGGAATGGGACTGTTGCTGCAGTAAATCTGAGGCAGCCAGTTGTTGAATCCTAAGCTGAAGTGTGATATGGGTTTTCAGAAGGGTGAGTCAGTGACAGGCAGAGCAACAGGTTGGGCAACTGATTTTCTGTCAGACAATCTAGGGCCACGTCATCTTTGAACTATGAGCAACACTGGCTGATTTCTGTGTAAATGAGGAACTGACTACCATCAGGAAACAATCCCCATCCATGTTGTGGCGTCCATCCACCCTGCCTCAGCGTCCTTGCTCTTGGTTGCCAGGTGTGACCCCTCCACCTGGTCCTCCTGCAGACCAGTGTTGGTAGGACAGTATGAGGAATGGTCAGCTGGGGTGCTCGTCTCCTTCCTGCCTTTTCCATGCTTCATGTCATTCTCCTATTACCTTCACTCTTCCTGTCTTACCGAGATCTAATAATGGTGGTGGTTAGAGTCCAAATTTTGCCATACAATTAATTGTCTCAACAATAATTGTGATTAACAATATAATTGTCCCTTTTTGTCAAATTTAAAAAGAACAAATTAAAGTTTTGAATGAATGCCAGGAGACATCTTGTGATTATATATCCCTGTCATGTGACCCAGATAATATAGTAACACAAATACACAGTCTATGAAGTAAACAACGCCTCTTAATTATCATAATAACTTTATTCTAACTATATCCCCCCCTTGTCATTCTTGTTGCTATAAACATGTTGCGTGCCAACAGCTTACAATAAGAATAATAACAATAATCACTTATGTAATTACAATTTGGCATATCTAAACAAAATCAACAATTACCAGTCATACGCCTTAAGACCTTAGCTCATGTTAGCAATTAATTCAAAGAAACCACCATTATTACAAAAATGAAACTATTATGTAATAATAGGTACAGGCCCAGTGGTGATTGGCTGTTGAATGTTACACATCGTGGATGTTTGCAGGAAAAACCCTCTGTTACGCACAGAGGGCTAGATTTATCAAGCTGTTTGCGTCTGTTTCCAGGCGCTAATTGGTCGCAAAGACGGACGTAACCGATGCAGGATATTTACTAACAGGGACACTTGGGTAAAATGGCGGATTGTCCTCCACATGAGCGAGAAGAGACAAGTTGCGCTTTCAATATGCGTTCGTGGGAGGGTCATGGGGAAAGTGGGAGTTCCTCCCAAAAAGGTAGGAGGATAAGCGCAAAGTGCGCCTAATTATATATTCCGTGGTATTTACAAAGACTGTCAGTAAGAGCGCGTCTCTATTCTGCGGCGGAAATTCTCCGCCTCTTAAAAGCAGGTCTAAACCAGCCGCAGTCGAGTTTCCTCGTAGACCTTTATGCCGCTGGTGAAATGGCAACAGTAATCTGAGCAAGACGAAGACATAGACGAGGCTGAAAATATTTTTAACACAAGAATCAGACTTTGTCAGTGAACACAACATCATTTAGCGTTACAGATCAAGCAGCCGTGCAATATTAGAGTTACTGGAAGAAATCAAAGATGAAATAGAATCTCCGATTCAGCGTTCACATCCCATTCCAGCAGCTGTTAAACTCCTCGCTACATTACACATACTGGCATCAGGATCATTTCAACATCCCACAGTCATAGCATCAGCAGTGGGAATATCGCAGTCTGCACTCAGCCCTATCATAGCACAAGTACCGCTTTGCTACAGCGCAATTTACGGTATAGTGGGCGGAGAAAGACGCTGATTGGCTGATGGGTGTCAGGGTTGATAAATACTACGCAAAATGTGTAAGCATAGCGTGCGCTATTACCAAACTCGCATAAAGAGACGCAGCGCAAACTGCGCTAGTGTTAGTAAATCTAGCCCTGAGATGGGTAAAATACATAATATGTCACGTATTTTCTTTTTGTTAAAAGAAAAAAAAATTCTATTCAGGAACCGGTATCGAAGTCAAGGTATCGGTACCTGTATGGAAAAGGTCTTGAACGCTACCCGGCCCTACAGTCTTAGCTTCTGGCCCTCAACTGTCTTCATGCCTGATGACGTTCCAGGATTCCTCTTTGCATGTGAGGGTGGGGGCGGGCAGGCGGGGGGGAGAGACATCAGTAATGGAGTCTCAACTTAAAAGCCAACAGTCAAAGGTCTGAGTATGGAGACAAAATGAGAAAGAGAATTAGAGAGGCGGACGGTGTGGAAAGAGGACAAAGAGCTGGGGGACTGATGAAATGAGTGCTCATCAAAGCTCATCCACTATCAAACAGTAAGAGGGAGCAGAGAGAGGATTCAAAGACGCAGTGTGCAGAGATCTGCTTCTTTTCTGCCGTTACCAAAAATCGGTCTTTATCTCTCACAGTCCGTCTCGTTCTCTCAAATGTCTAATGCTGGAGCTTTTTAGAGAAGGAGCACTTTTGTGTCACGTCAGTTTTCAGTGGGTCCTGTCTGTGCCGCTTCACAACTTTATATTATAGGTCATGAAGGAATGATTAGCTGTCAGATTTACTCTCAAGTGCGTGCGTGCGTGCGTGCGTGCGTGCATGCGGTGTCCAGATGGCCCTCTGTAGGCTCCATGCAGGTGGACTATCAGGTGTCAACAACACAGACTCATTTGAGATGGCAATACACCTCAAAGACATTAGAGGACACACACACACACACACACACACACACACACACACACTGCAGGAGGCACTCCTTCACTTTCTCTCTCTCTCTTCCTTCCCCGCTTACTTATGTGTAGATGTTAAGGGGATTTACACAGCTTGCATGTATAAATGCAATACAGAATACTGTATTCTGTGCAGGTCCAGGAGGAATATGCATATACTGTAGATCAACTTTATACCTCTTCATTTTTTGTATCCCTCCTTTTCGTCATTTTGTGTTTCCCGTTTACATGTATCATCTTTAAATCTTCCCATTGTAATACAAGCAGCCATGGCCATCTTGCTGTCCTAGAGCCCAGGGTGAAGGCTTTAAAGAGCTTGTTATGTGTGAATAAAGCTGCGTCGCAGCGGCCCTCTTTCCTGGTAGATGAGTGCTGCTGTGCAGACCTTTCTCGAAATATAAATCTCTTTTTGCGTCTAATTTAAACATCACACCCTGAACAATGCGTCCCCTGTTCATGTCTTCAGTGCAGGGCTGTTTTCAGTCTGCAGAGCTAAACTCACTTAGCGTGGGCCACCAAAACCCATTCTGGTTGTTACAGTAAAGAAAACATTCACTAAACCCATCTTGGAAAGAAAATTTGACGAAGAATTGTGTTTCAATGAACCAGGGTGTGTGTGTGTGTGTGTGTGTGTGTGTGTGTGTGTGTGTGTGTGCCTGTGTGTGTGTGTGCCCGTGTGTGTGTGTGTTTGTGTGCCTGTGTGTGTGTGTGTGTGTGTGTGTGTGTGTGTGTGTGTGTGTGTGTGTGTGTGTGAGGTGGGATGGACTTGGAGGGACGTTGCTATGACGATGACAGGCAGGGCAGGGCCATGCAGCGCGTTGCGGGGGTGCGGCATGCAGGCACTGACAGTTCACAAGCAGCTCGTGCCGCGTTTTAGTGGGATAATCCACTGTAATCCCACGCGGGGGAGTCGAGCCCCCCCCCACCACCACCACCACCACATCCACATTCCCTCTTTTTCTCCCACAACCTCCCCTTGGGATAGGAGGAGGAGGAGGGGGAGTGAAGGAATTAGCATCTGTTACCTCTCTCGCTCAGGTTAGCTCCTCTGAGGAGGAGGGGGGGGGGAGCCTCTAGCTGTCATGGCGTAGTGAAGCTGCAAATGAAAAATGGCAGGGGAGGACCCATTAGAGCCACCCCCCTCCCTCTCTCTCCCTCCATCCCTCCATCCCTCTCTACTCCTCCCTGCTCCTTTGTACTCCCCTCTAACCCTCCAGTCTGCACACTTCTCTTCCCTCTTTCTTTCTTTTTTCTTCTTGCTCCCCTCTTACTTTCCTCTCTTCTTCTTCATGTAATTTGTTTCTCCTGGCATCTCTTCTCTTCCTTCCTTACTTCCTTCCCTCTGTCCCCCCTCAGGTTCCCACCTTTCCTCTTCTCCTTTTTTCTGCTGTCTTGTCCTCTTCAGTCCCATCTCCATCCTTTTTTTTGTATTCCTCTGCAGCCCTTCTCTAGTCCTTCTCCTAGTTTTACTTGTCTTACTCTTCTTTCTATCCTTTCTGCTTCTCCTCTTCCTTCCTCTGCAGTCCACTCAACAACGCCCTGCCTGCTAATGACACTGAAATCGATTCAGTGCTCTAATAGCTGACGGATAATTGTGGAAATGTCAAAAGCACCAAAGTTCTGGTGTGTGTGTGTGTGTGTGGAGGGGGTCTTAAAGAGACAGGCACAGGTATATTCAGACAGACAATATGAGAAAAATAATGTTCTAGTAGAAACCCCAAATATACTGTATGTATGAACCATAATATGGGACCTTTAAACGTGGCTTCCTGAGAGTTGGACGTGACCTTCAAGGATACACTGTAAAATGAAAAACTGAAAAGCTTGAAACCTTAATTCGATTATTTTCCACAATAATGCAACACAGTAATGTTCTCGAAGAGAAGTCCACTTAAACCCACATTCTACACACACTCCACTGTAAAGACTGAAGGTTCTTCCAGCTCACAGTCTCAGCACAATGCTCCATTGCTGCTGCTGCATGACGAAGGTCAGGGCGAGCTCTTCTCCCAGGGGTCATTGCTGCGTCCTATACAGATCGCCTGCAGCCACATGAACACACAGAGCGAAGAGCAGGGTCACATAATGTGGCCTGTAGGACGGACCAGAATCAGACAAACCGATCTATTCACTGGCACAATGTGAACAAACAAACACACACAGGAACTGTGTAAGTGGCAAAGGGACCTCTTGTTTGTGGGGGGGAAGCAGCATTGAGGGCAACAACTTGTACATTTCCAATAAAGAATCATGATGCAGCTAACTTAGAGCTGCAGAGGTTAAACGATTAATGGATCAGTTGTCAACTATTAAATGAATTGGCAACTATTTTGATGATTGATTAATCGGTAATTCTCTGATATATCAATATGTTGTAGTTTCTTCTCTCCTGTCACGGCAAACTCAAATATCTTTGAGTTGTGGACAAAACAAGAGATTTGAGTAGGTCATCTTGGCCTTTGGGATCCACATATAATGGACCAAAGAACTAATTGAGAAAATAATCGACCGATTCATCGACTGAAAATAATCGTTAGCTGCAGCCCTAAACTAAACATAAAGCGAGTGTACTGTATCAAAATGTTCACTATGGGCAACCTGCTGCTGTCTGATGAGTCAAATATGGTCAGTGTCCTTGAGTTATTATTTAAGACTCAAAACCTGTGTTTATTTGCTGATTGGAAACAAATTTACTCTCATGTGATTCCTTTAGAGAGGAGTGAAGAAGAAGTGAATGAACTCCGATAGAGAAAGACATAAGAGATCCGAAGGGAGAGGATAACAGACCAGAGAAATAATAATAATAACTTTTATTTATATAGTGCCTTTCAAGAAACCCAAGGCCACTTTACAGAATGACTGTGGCTATACTAAGGGAGGTTGTAGGCTGTGGTGAACAAGTGGTGTTTTGTAAATATCCATGGATGTAGCATTGTGGATATGAAACTTAAGGGAGGGAGGGGGGTTCCAGAGGCATGGGGCTGCAACACTAAAGGCTCTGTCTCCAAAGGGACAGAGTCTGGTGTGGGTGAGGACCCTGGCGGGAGAGTTCTGGACATACTGGAGTCTGTCTAGGGTTTTGTTGGGGACCCCAGAGAGGACTCCATTGTAGTAGTCCAAACAGGAGGTTATGAAAGGATGTATGATAAAATGAAATATCCATCCATCTTCGTCCGCTTATCCGGTATCGGGTCGCGGGGGGAGCAGCTCCAGCAGGGGACCCCAAACTTCCCTTTCCCGAGCAACGTTAACCAGCTCCGACTGGGGGATCCCGAGGCGTTCCCAGGCCAGGTTGGAGATATAATCCCTCCACCTAGTCCTGGGTCTTCCCTGAGGCCTCCTCCCAGCTGGACATGCCTGGAACACCTCCCTAGGGAGGCGCCCAGGGGGCATCCTTACCAGATGCCCGAACCACCTCAACTGGCTCCTTTCGACGCGAAGGAGCAGCGGCTCTACTCCGAGCTCCTCACGGATGACTGAGCTTCTCACCCTATCTCTAAGGGAGACGCCAGCCACCCTCCTGAGGAAACCCATTTCGGCCGCTTGTACCCTGGATCTCGTTCTTTCTGTGACCCAGCCTTCATGACCATAGGTGAGGGTAGGAACGAAAACTGACCGGTAGATTGAGAGCTTTGCCTTCTGGCTCAGCTCTCTTTTCGTCACAACGGTGTGATAAATTGAATGTAATACCGCACCCGCCGCGCCGATTCTCCGACCAATCTCCCGCTCCATTGTCCCCTCACTCGCGAACAAAACCCCAAGGTATTTGAACTCCTTCACTTGGGGTAAGGACTCATTCCCTACCTGGAGTAGGCACTCCATCGGTTTCCTGCTGAGAACCATGACCTCAGATTTAGAGGTGCTGATCCTCATCCCAACTGCTTCACACTCGGCTGCAAACCGATCCAGTGAGTGCTAAAGGTCACAGGCCGATGATGCCATCAGGACCACATCATCTGCAAAGAGCAGCGATGAGATCCCCAGCCCACCGAACTGCAACCCCTCTCCACCCCGACTACGCCTTGATATCCTGTCCATAAATGTTACAAACAGGATTGGTTACAAAGCGCAGCCCTGGCGGAGGCCAACCCTCACCTGACACGAGTCCGACTTACTGCCGAGAACCCGGACACAGCTCTCACTTTGGTTGTACAGAGATTGGATGGCCCTGAGAAGAGACCCCCTCACCCCATACTCCCGCAGCACCTCCCACAGTATCTCCCGGGGTACCCGGTCATACGCCTTTTCCAGATCCACAAAACGCATGTAGACCGGTTGGGCATACTCCCAGGCTCCCTCCAGGATCCTTGCAAGAGTAAAGATCTGGTCCGTTGTTCCACGACCAGGACGGAATCCGCATTGTTCCTCCTCAACCCGAGGTTCGACTATCGGCCGAACCCTCCTTTCCAGCACCTTGGAGTAGACTTTACCAGGGAGGCTGAGAAGTGTGATACCCCTGTAATTGGCACACACCCTCTGGTCCCCCTTTTTATAAAGGGGAACCACCACCCCGGTCTGCCACTCCTTTGGCACCGTCCCAGACTTCCACGCAATGTTGAAGAGGCGTGTCAACCAGGACAGCCCCTCCACACCCAGAGCCTTGAGCATTTCTGGACGGATCTCATCAATCCCCGGAGCTTTGCCACTGTGGAGTTGTTTGACTACATCAGTGACCTCCGCCTGGGAAATTGACAATGATCCCCCATCATCCTCCAGCTCTGCCTCTAACATAGAGGGCGTATTAGTCGGATTCAGGAGTTCCTCAAAGTGCTCCTTCCACCGCCCTATTACCTCCTCAGTTGAGGTCAACAGTGTCCCATCCTTACTGTACACAGCTTGCATGGTTCCCCGCTTCCCCCTCCTGAGGTGGCGAACAGTTTTCCAGAAGCACCTTGGTGCCGACCGAAAGTCCTTCTCCATGTCTTCTCCAAACTTCTCCCACACCCGCTGTTTTGCCTCTTTCACGGCAGAGGCTGCAGCCCTTCGGGCCCTTCGGTACCCTGCAACCGCCTCCGGAGTCCTCTGGGATAACATATCCCGGAAAGACTCCTTCTTCAGTCGGACGGCTTCCCTGACCACCGTTGTCCACCACGGTGTTCGTGGGTTACCGCCCCTTGAGGGACCTAAGACCCTAAGACCACAGCTCCTCGCCGCAGCTTCAGCAATGGAAACTTTGAACATTGTCCACTCGGGTTCAATGCCCCCAGCCTCCACAGGGATGCACGAAAAGCTCCGCCGGAGGTGTGAGTTGAAAGTCTGTCGGACAGGGGCCTCCTCCAGACGTTCCCAATTTACCCGCACTACCCGTTTGGGCTTACCAGGTCTGTCCAGAGTCTTCCCCCACCCCCTGACCCAACTCACCACCAGATGGTGATCAGTTGACAGCTCCGCCCCTCTCTTCACCCGAGTGTCCAAAACACACGGCCTCAGATCAGATGAAACGATTATATAATCGATCATTGACCTTTGGCCTAGGGTGCTCTGGTACCAGGTACACTTATGAGCATCCCTATGTTCGAACATGGTGTTTGTTATAGACAACTCATGACTAGCACAGAAGTCCAACAACAAACAACCACTCTGGTTTAGATCAGGGAGGCCGTTCCTCCCAATCACGCCTCTCCAGGTGTCTCCATCATTGCCCACGTGCGCGTTGAAGTCCCCCAGCAGAACAATGGAGTCCCCCACTGGAGCCCCATGCAGGACTCCAGTCAAGGTCTCCAAGAAGGCTGAATACTCCGAACTCCTGTTTGGTGCATATGCACAAACAACAGTCAGAGTTTTCCCCCCCACAACCCGCAGGCATAGGGAGGCGACCCTCTCGTCCACCGGGGTAAACTCCAACGTAGCGGCGCTCAGCCGGGGGCTTGTGAGTATCCCCACAATATATTGTGAAATAGATTTAAATTAAATACATGGAGGAGTTTATTCCACGTTGGCAGGGAGTGTGTTTGCCAGTGTAAGCGGGGGTACGGTCCCCCGGGGCTACTGTTTACACGGCCACCGCATTAAAGAAACAATCTGCTTAATTAATGCCAAGGTTTTTAATCTGCCCTATTTAAATCAACGCACAAGTGCCCCCCATCTCTACAATAGAGACATTGATGTGTTGCATTCTCCCCTGTGTACAGGTGAAATGCAAAATATCTTGTGCCGATTATCAAATCATATTTTCTGGTCTATATATATGGTCTTCAATGTTTTTTAAGCCAAGGACCCCTTAACTGAAATAGAGACGGATCAGGGACCCCCTACTACATATATTGTTTAAAATGAAGTTGCATATTAATCTGGTCCTACAATCGCGTTTAGGGCAGCCTAAAGCATTTATAGATACCCTTTTTTTTTTGCATAGAATATTAAGCTATTCAAATAGCCTTAAAACTGTTGGCATGGTTTTATAAATCATGTTTTAATTGGTGACTACATTATTGGCCAGTAAGCCTATCATCAGAGGGGATTTAAATTTGCTAATAATATGTTGGAATCATGTTAAGACGTTTAAATTTTGAAACAACTTTCAAAAATTAACAATAATTTGGAGGTGCAGTGACTCTGAGGACCCCCTAGGGGTCCCGGACCCCCTGTTGAAGATCCCTGCCATAGAACGTTTTTTTATTATCTAGTTTGACAGTCAGTCATAACTGAAAAAGAATCCAGAAATAAATAACAATAGCAATAAACACTACTAAAGTTCAGCCACAATTTAGTAAAATAAAAGACATTTAAAATGTTAAATACTACAGTAACAGTATGAAATTGTGGTGCAACAGCAACTGAAATTACCAACTCTAATGCCATCCCCGAAACTGAAGGCTTGCGTACTGTACATATTTTCCTGTGTAAAATATTGCCAAATTGCTGACATTTTGCTAACGCTAGCTCTGACTACCGTTACACCAGAGACACGTTATTATGGAACCCACGCAACTTCTAGGCAAGGCCCGCCCTTCAATAGCATTCGCACACTGCTATTGGCTAGGCGTCCATGAAAACGCAAGGTAACGGAACCCGATTTGTTCAGGTCCTATCTCCTGACCAATCGGCTATCCTAAACCTTAACCACTCGAGGTCAATGCCTAACGCCAACCAATCAGGCTGCTTTGTAGGGCGGGACTTGGGATATAGACTAGCGGAACATTAGCAACCAGCTGTTTTATCAAGGTGAAACTACTTTAAAGTTGATTTTGGCTGATACCAATACCAGCATTTTAGGCAGTATCCGAGGCATTCAGAACAACTCTACTGAGCGTATCTTTGAGCTCCACGGCAGCAGATGTGGTTCATCACATCTTCTTTCAGATTATCCATACTATTATATCTGCTGTAGTCTATAACAAAATGACCATACTTGATTTATTACCTCAGTAAACATTTTCATAATGTGTTTATGGTCTCAATCACTAGTTTCAGGTTTTCTTCAATACAGCATGATGTTCATTTTGTAAATTATGGTCTAATTTATGTTAAAATAGAGGGGGATGCTTTAGGGGCGTGGCTACACACCGACCTGTCAATCAGGACAGAGGCTTAGCCATGCTAACCATAGCACTGTGGACATTAAAATAGCTGTGAACTTGTTTTGGCTGTTGTCAGTGTTTTCACCTAAACTTTGAGGGGACTCTGTACTTTGTTTTTTCTTCATCCAAGTTAACCGGAACACTTTGGTCGCCTAAAAATGTCTTGTTCACTACCCACCGGTGAATCTCCGCTGGACGGCTCGCTTCAGAAGGGTTGAAAATCGGCAACTTTCCCTCCTTAGCGTTTAGCTTAGCACAGCGCCATTGCAACCATAAACCCCACTGGCTTGGCCACGTCACCCTCCCAGCTCCACCCTCTTGTCAAAAATGGTCACGTCCGGTTTCAAAAAACCAAGATGGTGACGGCCAAATTGCCAAACTCAAGGCTTCAAAACGGCAATCCACAAACCAGTGGGTGACATCACTGCTGCTACATCCATTATTTGTACAGTCTATGGTCATGTGATCATAGCGTCATATAAATCTGATCTAAATGATCTACAGGTGCTCTTATTGCTGTATTGACCTGTCTTCGCATGAAATGCATTTTATCTACCATTGACCCTGTGTTTATGTTATAAATTGGGAATGCGAATCATTTCAACATTTTTAGTTTATTTCAAGCATAAATCCCAAACATTAAACTAAATATTGGATAAGTTGTTCAGACAAAACACGACATGTAGGGAATTGTTCAACCTTTTTCACAATTTGCTGACATTTAAAAAAAATTATCCTGCTGATTATTAATGAAAATTATCGTCAGTTGC
Organism: Perca flavescens; assembly: GCF_004354835.1. Classification (NCBI taxonomy): domain Eukaryota; kingdom Metazoa; phylum Chordata; class Actinopteri; order Perciformes; family Percidae; genus Perca; species Perca flavescens. The sequence continues at coordinate 620,040 of NC_041337.1, forward strand.
AGCCCTCGAATAATCCCATCAAAGAAATGTATTTAAAGCAACACTATGTAACTTTTCCCGCCTCAGTCCCCCTACAGGTTGGAAGGGTCTGCCGAGGTTTCTTCCCAAAAGGGAGTTTCTCCTCGCCACTGTCGCAACAGCCACTGCTAATGCTTGCTCTTGGGGGAATTATTGGAATTGTTGGGGCTTTGTAAATTATAGAGTGTGGTCTAGACCTACTCTACCTGTAAAGCAAGGGTCACCAACACGGTGCCCGCGGGCACCAGGTAGCTCCCAAGGACCACATGAGTAGCCCCCAGGCCTGTTCTAAAAATGAAAATTGAATAATATATTCATATATTATAATATCTGTTTCCCACCTTGTTAAGTCATTGTTGATAATTATTGTGAGAAATCATTAACATGATCAGTGTCTTCACATAGATGAGTATCATTAATCATTAATAATCATATATAACTAAAGGCAAACTGAGCAAATTTGTTATTTTAGAAGAGTGTATCAAACTGGTAGCCCTTTGTAGTACCCATGATGAAGTAGCTCTCAGTTTAGAAAAGGTTGGTGACACCTGCTGTAAAGTGTCTCGAGATAACTCTTGTTATGATTTGTTACTATAAATAAAATTGAATTGAATTGAATTGAAGGGGAACTGTCCATTACATTATACAAGTTTGCCAGATCGGGTAGTGGATCTCTAGTCCGAATGAACTGGACTATGTAACATTATGGACAATTCCGCTTCCAACCTGCAGGGGTACTGAAGCGGTAAAAGTTCTCTAGTGTTGTTTTAACCCACCATAGAAAGGATTCATACATCAGTTGTTGCTTATAAGATTGCTAATTGAATCCATTAACTCTACATGTCAAATCTTTTGTTGATGTGCCACAGATTTCATGTGTCAGGCAGAAAGAAAGGTAACGCAGAACACACCAAGAAAAGTGTAGATAATCATAAAGAACACATGCACTTCTTGGAAACACACAGTTTTGTATCATTAAGCTGTTAAGTGATTCAGAGTGTTTAACTGTAGCTGTGTTATGGAAAGCCCCTCATCATGTATAGCTAAAATACTGTATGTCCTCATGCTGATTTCTCCCAGGACTGATGTGCACCTTGTAATGTGTAACTCAGAACGTAGCCACATGCATGAATGAGTGCATTGTGCAGCACTTGTCTGTAAAGGCTGAATGAATGGGGTTGATATGCGTCGTGACTCTTCAACTTTGGTGTCATGACTCTCATGTGGAGAACGGGTTTTAAGTGAACGATAATATTTCATGTGCTGTTTTACAGTCGGCTTCTCTCATGCGGTTAATCCTGGCCGAGCAGAGTTACTCCACTGAAGAGCAAATGTTTACCGTCGTCGTCTGCTGCTTTTAGAAAAGGTCACGAAGGAACACAAGCTGACTGTACAAAGGCTGATCCTGGCTGTGTGATTTCATACAGGAGAGAGGGAGGGGGCCTCAGTACTTTGAGATTCAGGGGGAGGTGATACAAGTGCAAAAGAGGGTATTAAACTCTTGTCTCTTGTCTCTACAGTATGTCAGATGTGGGGCATCTCGATACCGTGGCTCAGCACAAGAGACATCAGAAGACATGTTGAACCTCGTTCAGTTTATCGCAATGTGCAGCAGACTACACAATATGGCCAAAAGTATGTAGACACCTGATTTGATTGGCAGTAGCCATTCACTGCAGTTTGATTCTAAATCCTGATTGGTGCAGGGAGTAAGTGACCTCACCACTTCCAACCTGTGAGGAAAGCACAGAAAACTACAAAAGTGTTGTAACTTTAGCAGAACGTTGTGTGTCCATGCTTAGAAGAAGAAGCTGATGTGAAGTGCAGTAGGTTTTTGGGCTCTTTAAGATTTGGTTTCACTGGAACTAAGAGGCCAAAAGCACCCACGTGTATGTGGACATATAGTATAGTTTCAGGATTTGGTGGTCCTCCAACAGGACACACTGCACATAACACAGCAAACGGTGGTGCCTCTCGTTGTCCACACCCCATCTCTGTCATCATACATGAAATTAAAGCACCCAACAGTGTAACAAATTAATATCTTAGCTCTATTGCAGTCAGCTAAAACATAAGCATGCATCTTACGTGTTACTGCATCAATAATAATAATATTATAATATGCAATAATGTTACAACTAAAGAGCCCATTCGTCCGCATAGTGAGTACCTTTACTTTTAGTTTGACTAAAAGTACATGTTTTTCATTATACTTGCATACAGCCTTTAAGATTGTGAATGTATTGATGACTTTAACTTGTAACAAAGTGGTTTTTAAATCATGGTATTCCTACTTTTACATGAGTGAAAGATCTGAATAGTTCATCCACCAGCATGTAGTGTGATTCTGGCAGAGAAGAAACCGAGGCAGGACACAGTACCATGGGGAATAGAGGATGAGGAGGAGGAAGGATTCCTCTCGTTTGTGTCTGAAAAGAGAGAATAGGGAGAAGAGAGAGCGGGCTGCTCCCTGTTCAGCAGGCCTGGGCAGAGAAAGGATAACAAGCCAGAGAACGGAGAGAAGCTGAGGGGAGAGCAGGCATCCCTCACGGTAGAGTCATGGAGGGATGCGGAGGCAGGGACGGTGGTCTTGCTGCTGTGGGGGGATTTGTGTCAAGGCAGCAGGAATTAGGTTGGCCTTTGCCTCTACGCATGAATACTCCTTACACCCTCATAAATACACTTGGCCTCCTGGTCCCAGGGCTTCCCTCGCGCTCACTCCCTCTACACTACGTTGCACTGATCATGTTAATGCATTTTACATTTGTCTTCCCCTCTCTCCAAATCAGGCCATGTTTAAGATGTAAGTGTAATATTGAAGAATGTAAGACAACAAATGGTCTGCATATTCCAACACTAACGGATATGCTCTATACGAGACAACATACTGTATTAGAGCTGTAGCTGACATTTTATAGACCAAAAAACTATTCAAATAATCAACAGATGAATTGACTATGAAAAATAATGGTTTGTTGCAGCCTTATACTGTATACTTATCCGAAGAAACCTATGGTAAAGTGAGCTATACTTTAAGAATGTATGCTAGGTAAAGAAGATGCAGTCAAATCTAAAAGTCTCTCCCACACGTAGGCTTGTCCCTTTGACTCAGTCTCTCTCCACCCTTCCCCCTACCATCCCCCGTCTCAATCCTCCCTCATCCTCTCCTCCATCCCCTCTCTCTCCTCCTCCTGCTGCTCCCACCCCCGAGCCATGACCCTCTCCTCCGCCTCCTCCTCCTGGCCTCCCCACCCCCCCCCCCCTGCTGACCTCTTTCCTTCTGCTTGGCTGTGCCTCCCTCCGTAGGGTATCGCCCTCTCTACCCATCTCTCCCTGTCTCCATGCAGTGGTTTGGGCTCCACCCCTCCCTCCTCCCCCTTACCCAACGAATGACACAGTCGATACCATCCTCAGCCCCTTCTCTCGCTTTCTCTTTCTATGCATCACTTTCTTTTCCTCACAATCCAGCGCCTGCGTTTTTCTCGTGCTGTTGACTCATTCAAATGACCTCCTCCTCTTCTCCTCTTTCTCTATCCTGCAATCATCCTCCATTTCTGCTCCTATTTCAACTCATTCATTCCATCTTTCCACTCTGTCTTCTTCAGCTTCTGCTGGGAGTATCGCAGTGCATCCAAATGAACGCAACTCCAATTAAACAGTACACCACAATACATTTGGGTGTTTAAAATGTGTCTGTGTGTTTCTCCATCCTTCCTCTGTTTCCTGTTATGGAAGTAGGAAAGCTTATCTGTGTGTGTGTGTGTGTGTGTGTGTGTGTGTGTGTGTGTGTGTCGGTGTGTCAGTGTGTTCTTGTTTAACTATATACGTGGGGTCCAAAAATCCAAGAGTCCAGTATACTTGTGGGGTCCCGACAGCTTTGTGGGGCCAAAATGCTGGACCGTACAAGTTTAAAGGGCTGTTTGATGGTTAAGACTTGGTTGTAGGATTAGGGATATAATTAGGTTATGGTTAGGGTGAGGGTAAGGGTTAAGGTTAGGTATTTAGTTGTGGTGGTTAGGGTTAGGGTAAGGGGTTAGGGAATGCATTATGTCAATGACAGGTCCCCACAAAGATAGTGCCACAAACCTGTGTGTGTGTGTGTGTGTGTGTGTGTGTGTGTGTGTGTGTGTGTGTGTGTGTGTGTGTGTGTGTGTGTGTGTGTGTGTGTGTGTGTGTGTGTGTGTGTGTCAGGCGGACTCCTTGGCACACACCATTTATTCCATGATCACTTATTTAGTAGCCTTGCTGTCTGAAAATAGAGATACAGACAAAGAGATCGAGAGAAAAAGATGTTGAACCTGCTTCAGCAATAAATACTGAAGCATTTAACTCCAGTTTAACCCCTTTTCACAGACACAAAGTAAAATGAAGCTATGTCTATTTGTAAACCATCATCACTGGTTGCATATTTCCGTGTTTTTTTTCAGTTTTATTTGAGGATTTTGAGACAAAAAGTATAATGAAATGAAAACATGCAAAGTTTAGAAGGTTTAATGTTTGTAGCATTGCAGAATTTTTGTTTCTGCTTTTCTTTCTTCCTGTTAGCCATCTCGTGATCTTCCACCAGACCCCAGTGGTGGAATGTAACTAAGTTCATTTACTCAAGTACTGTACTTAAGTACATTTTGAAGGTCCTTTAGTGCGCTACTTTATACTTAAACTCCACTAGGTTTCAGAAGGAAGTATTGTGCTTTTTAGCCCTCTACATTTATTTGACAGCTGTAGTTACTTTTCAGATCAAGATGAAACCAGAGGGGTGAGGGTCTATTTGGGTCCCCTCGTTGAGATTCCCATTCATTTAAATTACAGTTAAAGTTCTAAAGAACTAGCCGATATTTTGCAAAACAAAGTCCCAAGACATATACGCTATAAACTTGTGTATAGCAAAGCGCCGTCAGAAGTGTGTGACCCGCTCTGAAATGTTTTTTAGACGTTTTTGTAGTGTTCCCTGGACACAACCCAGTAAGAGCCATTAAAAAGGAGTTCCAGAGGATTGCAGGTGAATGATGTAAACCCTTTGAAATAAAAGATTATGAATTATAATTATGTTAATGATGGTGCTGCAGCCTCAGAATGGGATTAGTAGGACTAGGCCTTTTATAGATTATAGGTTCAATATTATTTCACCAGTAATATTATATCTGAGTGTGTGGTAGAGCGAGTGAGAGAGTGATGGTGATTATCTTTAGAGTGAGTAGTGACTCTAGAGTCCTAGTGAGAGAACCAAAGAGTCTCCCCTGATCATTCTGACCACGATGGGAGATCTGGAGCAGGAGAAGTTAACCCTCTCCTTGATCTCATGGTGTTTATGGAGGAGAACCAGGAAATGAGTCGGGTGGGGGGGGAGCGACATGCGTCGTTACATTTTTCGAGAGGTGCACGTCAGGCTACAGCGTAGGGTCCCTGTCTCCACCTACAGTACCTATGTACGTAGCCACGGCGTAGATTCATAAGTCACGCTTCAGGTGTCGGAGCGTTTGAGATGGACCGCACGAACAGCACACTTTGAGTTTTAAAGCGAAAGGTTTTAGTTGTTAGCATTAAATAGGAATATTGACTGCCTTCCACAGTCCACTGTGAAAAGGTGGCATTAATAACAATGATGGGAGGAAGAGGACGTTACCGTGATTTAGATCAACTTGGAGGAAGACGAGCTTGGTGGTGATCATGATGAGAGGGTGAAGGTGGGGGAGGGGCCTCTGTCATAATGCAGGGTGTTGACTGTGTTATTGTCTGGTCCTGCTGCAGACTGGATGGGTTTAATCAAATGAACAGGCACTGCTCCACTCGAGCCAGAACAATAGCCTCCACAGCAGCTGCATGCAGCCTCTCCCATGCTGCATTTCACACAAAACCACATCTCTGGTGCCTTGCACAAACTACACACGCTTGAAACAACCATTTTTTGGCTTCAACGTTATCTTGCGCACCCTAATTGTAATTGCTGGTACCTGGGAAGGCGCTGGCAGTCCGTACATAGCCCGTGGCTTCAGAGTACTATAATATTTTGAGGAGTCCTTATTTTCCTCCCAGCAGCAGCAGTTTGGAGATTGTTTCCTCTTGCCTTCACGCTTATGGAACGCCTGAAGGACAGAAACTGGGAGTTTGTCTTTCATTAGCGAGCAGACTTTGTTCATATAATGAAAGAGAAATGACAAATAAGAAGAGAAAGGGCGCAATAGAAGAGACCGAATATAAAACAAGGACTAAGGCTGCATTGACACACTGTGACAGTCCTCAGACAGGTCTTCCCATTCATTTTGACTGGGGGTGGAACGTTTAGGCTGTGCCGGTTGGGGCTGCAGGGGGGCAGCCGGAAAATAACTCAGCAGAGGTCGTGCACCGCTCTATTTTTCTCAGCGCGCGACAAAGCGGAAACAGGGAGCGAGGATGAGCTCGAGGACTAATTGTGAATTGTGGATCTGTGAAAGTGAACGTGTCCCTCTCCTTTCAGAGGACTCGTCGTCAGAGAGCGGCAGCAGGAGCGGCCTGCCAGCCCTGACCCCTCCCTCCTCCGCTGGGGCGGACGCTGCCATAGTCAGGGAAACCAAGGTCAACGGCAACGGTGGCCCCGCCCCGCTGGACTTCAGCTCGCCTACTTCCTCCTCCTCATCACCCGAGGACCAGCAGCCGATGAACCTTAGCGACCCCCCCCCTCAGCGCCTGCCCCTGCCCGTCACCGTGTCGGCGGCGGCCGCGGCTCTGCTCGGCGCTCTGCATCCCAGCGCGCCCGAGGAGCTCCGCAGGAAGTACCCGCTGGCTGCCAAACCTCCCGTGGCTCCACACCCGGCGCTGCCTCTGCCGCTGGCGCACACACACAACGCGCACGCTCCCATCACACACTCCCAGTCACACACACACACCGCCGAGCTGCGACTGGACCGAGACGCCAGGGACTACGGGGGCAAGGTGACACCGCACACACACACACACACACACACACACACACACACACACACACACACACACAAAGTGATTGTTTACAATGAGATCACACACACACACACAAAGTGATTCTTTACAATGAGATCACACACACAAACACACACACACACAGACACACAAAGTGATTGTTTACAATGAGATTTAGTAAAGGAGTTAATATGTCTTCATAAAGCTTATCCAGGAGTGTGTGTGTGTGTGTGTGTGTGTGTGTGTGTGTGTGTGTGTGTGTGTGTGTGTGTGTGTGTGTGTGTGTGTGTGTGTGTGTGTGTGTGCGTGCGTGCGTGCGTGCGTGCGTGCGTGCGTGTGTGTGTTTAGTCCCCCCAGTACAGTTCGGGCGGCAGCTACAACAGCGTGAAGATGGACTTGGGTGCCGAGGACCTGACCACGGGGCGCCAGGTCGGCCCCGACGACGACGACGACGACCATGACGACCACGACGACAACGACAAGATCAACGAGGCAGAGGGAGTCGACCCCGAGAGACTAAAGGCCTTCAACGTAAGTCAGAGACGGAGCCTTGTCCCCGCTGGCATCAATCTGTACACCGTCTCAGGATATTCATAAAGGAAACATATTGAAGCACTGACTGTCGGGTCCTCCTTCAGGGTCAGTGATGGCCCAGACAAGAAAAGACCCCCAAAACACACAGGACACCCAAGAATTATTTTGAGATTCAGTGCTTACTTGTGTTCACTTTGTAGATTTTAGGACTCTTGTAATTGCTCATTATGTTTTTAGTTTCTTCTTCTCTTCCTTAGGTGAGATTCCCTCCCTTTTATAAGCCCCTAGGGGTGTTCTTAATCTCACCTGCACAATCTTCTGTTTTTTATATTATTTTATTTTATTGTGTTACTGTTGCCTTGATTTGATTGTGCAAAATAAACAAATTCAAATGCAACCAATAGATCAAATAACTGCAGGTAATGGGGAAAGTGATGAACCCACTCCCTCCCTCCCTCTCTAACTGCTGTGTTGTCTTCCTGCAGATGTTTGTGCGTCTGTTTGTGGACGAGAACTTGGACCGGATGGTTCCCATCTCCAAGCAGCCGAAGGAGAAGATCCAGGCCATCATCGAGTCCTGCAGCAGACAGTTCCCAGAGTTCCAGGAACGCGCCCGCAAGCGCATCCGCACCTACCTCAAATCCTGCAGACGCATGAAGAAGAGCGGCATGGAGGTACTGTTTATTATTGAAATATTTGCCAATTCATTTCCTGTCAATGATCTCATCGTTTCAGTCAAGGGGGTTAAGCGAATATCCTAAAGTGTTCCTCCTATGGGGAGATTCTGATGCTACCAAGCCATCACCTTCCGTTAGCATCCCATTGACTCCCATTAATTTTGGAGTCACTTTGACAGAGAATAACTTTACATCTGAAGCGTTTAAAGGCTCTATTTGTCCATTGTTTATTTCTAAAGAAACACGACAATGTATAAAAGGCTCCATTACCTTGTAGCTCACGTTATGGCTCCGTAGCAGACGCTTTTATAAAAATAGGCTAACGATTGGGTCATAACCACGAGACTTACTGTCACACAGTAGAGGAATTACCGTATAGTACAGGAGAAGCTCACAGGCAGTTTGGACTTCCATTAGCTGTTTATGTTTAATTACTAATGTTGACTAGCATGTTAGTGATCAGTAATTACTAATGTTAACTAGCATGTTAGTGATCAATAATGAGCCTGTGTCTATGTTATCTCCTTACATATACCTACACTCTCCGTCTCTATAAGATTGGGAATGATTGAGATTTCTCTCGGCACAGCTACCAGAAGACTTCACACTTTCAGACACGTTGCTCACGTCACATCTACGTCTTCAAGCTCAGTTGGAGGCTGCTCAGTAACGCTCAGCCAGCACCGGAAAAGAGACTTCTGATAGACCTCACTGGACACTGGAGAGCAAGGCGTGCTGCTTTATTCTGTACTAGCTGAAGTTTCCCTAAATTGTTTTTCGGGGCATTCGCCAATATCGAGCTGGGAAAGAATAGAAGGGTTAGAGTTTTATTAAAGGTCCTATAACATGCTGCTTTTTGGATGCTTTTATACAGGCCTTAGTGGTCCCCTAATACTGTATCTGAAGTCTCTTTTATATAGGCCTTAGTGGTCCCCTAATACTGTATCTGAAGTCTCTTTTATATAGACCTTAGTGGTCCCCTAATACTGTATCTGAAGTCTCTTTTATATAGACCTTAGTGGTCCCCTAATACTGTATCTGAAGTCTCTTTTATATAGACCTTAGTGGTCCCCTAATACTGTATCTGAAGTCTCTTTTATATAGACCTTAGTGGTCCACTAATACTGTATCTGAAGTCTCTTTTATATAGACCTTAGTGGTCCCCTAATACTGTATCTGAATTCTCTTTTATATAGACCTTAGTGGTCCCCTAATACTGTATCTGAAGTCTCTTTTATATAGACTGTAGGATTCTCGTAGGGTACAGATTTGATCATTGGCAAATTATCAAAGAGGTTTTATCAATATTAATAAAGTTATGAATATGGTTATTAATAACTTTATCAAATCGACAAACAATCAAAAACGGGGCACCACCCTGCAAGTCAGGGACCAATAATCAAACTGTGGAACAGTCTCATTCTGTGGTAATCCTTTAAAAAGGAATTAAAGGAAGGGGTGAATCCAAACACGGACCTGATTGACCAACAATTATTACAACAAGTACACAAATAATCACAAGCAACTGCTAATTAAGCATAATAAGATTTATTAACGTCACAATTATCGGTGGCTAATCAATAATCCTTCACTAATAAACTCATATACCTTTTTACAATATCACAACCAAAAACAAAGCAAAAACAAAGCAGCATGGGCGGACACGTCTGTGTCCGTGTGTGAGTGTGTGTGAGAGAGAGAGTGAGTGAAAAGGGAGGGGGCGGTGTCGATTGTAGTTCTAACACATCAAACAACTCCAAAAATGGCTACTCCTGTGAGCTGCACAAACTATTTAGCCTCAAGAGGGCGGTAGTGGTGCTGGGTGCACGGGCAGGGGCTGAAGAAGCCGAGGGGTTGCTAGGCAGCGCCACGCTTAGCCGGGTATGGTATGGTAGCTAGTTCCTGGGTTAGCTCTGTCCGAACATAAGCAGATTCCACGTGTGAAGCTAGCCTGCAGCGTTAGCTCGGGAGCTACTCGGCTAGCCTGTGTCGTGTGTGTGTGTGTTAGAGAGAGAGAAGAAAGAGAAGAAGAGTAAAGGAAAAAAGGGCACTCTGATCTTTAGTTATTGATAATGACCCAGTTCCCCTCAGCCACTCAGGTCTGGGCTAACGTGTGGTTTAGGACAGACTGAGACTTTTGGTTTTGCTGAGGAGAACGTCACTATAACTACTTCAGTGACTAACAGCTGATTTTCGCGATTCTATCGCAGACAGTAACTAAACTCCTGAAAGGAGTGATTTAAGCAGGTAGCGATTACGGTTATACCCAGCTACTTAACACAACATAAATCAACGAGTATTGTGATCAATTTATACATTCACAGCACAGATTAATAATCACATATGGACCAGTACATGATTAAATCAGATCACATTAATGGCAACAATGGTAGCAAACCCTTTGCTCATTAATAACAAAACAAAACGCACTAGTTCTAATATCTGCCCAGAACTGTGTAAGCCTCTTACTGTGTGCGTTGTTTGTCAGTTAAAACTCTTGCCAGAGTTTAACGATCCGTTTCGTCCCGAAGCAGAGGGGACAAGACGTAATCCAGGTCGACCAAACAAGAAACAGAACGCCGTCCTTTTCTTGAATCCAGGCTGATTAAACCCGCTGCAGATGAGGGAATACTTCGGCCAGTATTTCCTCGGATCCCCTTTATATCAGACCGATATAAAGTTGTCCCAGCTCAAATCTCGACCAGCGAGGTGATGCTGGCTAACTAATCCAGACCAGTGCCTCCTTTCAGCAACCGGGGGTTACCGTGAAAAAGCAAAGAAACACAAACGCGGACAGCTTTTATCCTTCCTCCGCCTCCTAGTGGCGGGGTGGTGCATTCAAGGACCCGACGACCAATGGGAAAACTGCAACCTGGTCACAGGTGTGAAGCAGTTCTTTGTCTCACCAGCAGTCTGCCTTGCCGTCCTCGTGTTTGAATGCACTTTCTCCATCTTGTGAAGTGGCGGCTTGTAGGAGTTTGGTGAAACTGGCTTTGGGATTCACATGTAGGCCAAGATCCTTTGTCTTGCCTCCCCTGTGTCTCACCAGTCAACTCAATCTGAGCCAAATCACTGTTTAACCAGCTTCTTGGTCCCCAACAAGACCTTAGTGGTCCCCTAATACTGTATCTGAAGTCTCTTTCCCGAAATTCAGCCTTGGTGCAGAATTACAGTAGCCTGACGTGGTCCTACTCAGATTCTAGTCAGAATGTGAGTCTGAAACCGCTCCATTGGGCTGTGATTATGGGGCGTGTTCCAACAGAACCAGGGAAAAAAAATGCCTCTGCATTCATTGGCTAGACCTACAACCAATCAGAGCAACGGAACTCAACACTGTGTATCATCTCCATAGCAACCACTCTTTGCACAATGCATTCGTTCCAACTTCCGACTTTTAGACCTTTTTGAAGCTGGATATATCATTTGTTGCGTGTAAATATAAATGTGGATAACGTTAGTGATAGTGACATGCTTGCTACAGTTGCATTTCTAGAGATGAATCGGCAAAAACACGTTTTATTTCTCTGATTCACGGCTTTGTTCTAGCGCCGCTGGGCGCTCTCTCTCTTCAGTCTCTCTCTATCTCTCTCCACCATATAACGCTCTCTCTCTTCAATTCAATTCAATTTTATTTATAGTATCAAATCATAACATAGGTTATCTCGAGACACTTTACAGATAGAGTAGGTCTAGATCACACTCTATAATTTACAAAGCCCCAACAATTCCAACAATTACAGTAATTCCCTCAAGAGCAAGCAGTGCAACAGTGGTGAGGAAAAACTCCCTCTTGGGAAGAAACCTCGGACAGACCCAGGCTCTTGGTAGGTGGTGTCTGACAGGCCGGTTGTGGATATGATGAACATGGCGATAATAGTCAAATTAATAATGGAACAGTGACTTCGAAGCAGCAGGGTTCAGCAGGAAGCTGCAGGGTTCAGCAGGACGCAGCATGACATTGCAGGGCACCGCTGAGCTCAGCAGGGAGTGCAGCAGGACCACGGCGACAGCTGGAACCAGGATCTTGGTGGCAACGTTCTCCAAGGAAATACGCTGGGGGGAAAAACATAAGGACTCCGGGGAGTAAACTCCCCAGAAGCTAGGATTAGTAACAAGCATTTCTGGGACAGGATGCACACAAATGGTAATAGAAAGGGAGAGGAGAGAGCAGCTCAGTGTGTCAAAGGAAGGAAGGAAGTCTCCCAGCAGTCTAAAACTATAACAGCGTAACTAAGAGAGACAGGTCATAAGGAGAGGTAGCCTGTTCGGGCTTGAAACTCTCCCCTGCCGGATCGGGCTTTGCTGGCCTGCCTCCCTCTACTTTTGGTATATGTTATTAATCTAACAATTATGAAGAGAAGCATAATGGAATTTTAGAGCTTTGTAGGTCAAGAGAAGGATTTTAAAATCAATCCTGTATTTTACAGGAAGCCAATGCAGAGAAGCTAATACAGGAGAAATATGATCTCTTTTCTTAGTTCTTGTGAGAACACGTGCTGCAGCATTCTGGATCAGCTGGAGAGTCTTAAAGGACTTATTTGAGCAACCTGATAATTGCAGTAGTCTAGTCTAGAAGCAACAAATGCATGGACAAGTTTTTCAGCATCGTTTTGAGACAGGATATTCCTAATTTTGGCAATGTTACGAAGATGGAAAAAGGCTGTTCTTGAGGTTTGTTTTAAGTGGGCATTGAAGGATATTTCCTGATCAAAAATAACTCCTAAATTTCTGACAGTAGTGCTGGAGGCCAGGGCAATACCATCCAGAGTAGCTACAGTGAGGAACATAAGTATTTGAACACCCTGCTATTTTGCAAGTTCTCCCACTTAGAAATCATGGAGGTGTCTGAAATTGTCATCGTAGGTGCATGTCCACTGTGAGAGACATAATCTAAAAAACAAAACCAGAAATCACAATGTATGATTTTTTAACTATTTATTTGTATGATACAGCTGCAAATAAGTATTTGAACACCTGAGAAAATCAATGTTAATATTTGGTACAGTAGCCTTTGTTTGCAAGTACAGAGGTCAAACGTTTCTTGTAGTTTTTCACCAGGTTTGCACACACTGCAGGAGGGATTTTGGCCCACTCTTCCACACAGATCTTCTCTAGATCAGTCAGGTTTCTGGGCTGTCGCTGAGAAACACGGAGTTTGAGCTCCCTCCAAAGATTCTCTATTGGGTTTAGGTCTGGAGACTGGCTAGGCCACGCCAGAACCTTGATATGCTTCTTACAGAGCCACTCCTTGGTTATCCTGGCTGTGTGCTTCGGGTCATTGTCATGTTGCAAGACCCAGCCTCGACCCATCTTCAATGCGCTAACTGAGGGAAGGAGGTTGTTCCCCAAAATCTCGCAATACATGGCCCCGGTCATCCTCTCCTTAATACAGTGCAGTCACCCTGTCCCATGTGCAGAAAAACGCCCCCAAAGCATGATGCTACCACCCCCATGCTTCACAGTAGGGATGGTGTTCTTGGGATGGTACTCATCATTCTTCTTCCTCCAAACACGGTTAGTGGAATTATGACCAAAAAGTTCTATTTTGGTCTCATCTGACCACATGACTTTCTCCCATGACTCCTCTGGATCATCCAAATGGTCACTGGCAAACTTAAGACGGGCCTTGACATGTGCTGGTTTAAGCAGGGGAACCTTCCGTGCCATGCATGATTTCAAACCATGACGTCTTAGTGTATTACCAACAGTAACCTTGGAAACGGTGGTCCCAGCTCTTTTCAGGTCATTGACCAGCTCCTCCTGTGTAGTTCTGGGCTGATTTCTCACCTTTCTTAGGATCATTGAGACCCCACGAGGTGAGATCTTGCATGGAGCTCCAGTCCGAGGGAGATTGACAGTCATGTTTAGCTTCTTCCATTTTCTAATGATTGCTCCAACAGTGGACCTTTTTTCACCAAGCTGCTTGGCAATTTCCCCGTAGCCCTTTCCAGCCTTGTGGAGGGGAACAATTTTGTCTCTAGTGTCTTTGGACAGCTCTTTGGTCTTGGCCATGTTAGTAGTTGGATTCTTACTGATTGTATGGGGTGGACAGGTGTCTTTATGCAGCTAACGACCTCAAACAGGTGCATCTAATTTAGGATAATAAATGGAGTGGAGGTGGACTAACAGGTCTTTGAGGGTCAGAATTCTAGCTGATAGACAGGTGTTCAAATACTTATTTGCAGCTGTATCATACAAATAAATAGTTAAAAAATCATATATTGTGATTTCTGGATTTTTTTTTTTAGATTATGTCTCTCACAGTGGACATGCACCTACGATGACAATTTCAGACACCACCATGATTTCCAAGTGGGAGAAATTGCAAAATAGCAGTGTGTTCAAATAATTATTTTCCTCACTGTATATCTTTAGATAATGAAGTTCGGAGGTGCGTTGGTCCCATCGCAATAACTTCGGTTTTGTCTGAGTTTAACATCAGGAAATTGTGGGTCATCCAGGATTTTATATCTTTAATACACGCTTGAAGTTTAGCTAACTGACCACTTTCGTCTGGCTTAATTGACAGATATAATTGGTTATGGTCTGCGTAACAGTGAAAGTTAATTGAGTGTTTCCTAATAATATTACCTAAAGGAAGCATATATAAGGAAAATAGAATTGGTCCAAGCACTGAGCCTTGAGGAACTTCATGGCTAACTTTAGCGTGCTTGGAGGTATAGGCTGGGCGATATGGTTGAAAACTGTATAACGATATAAGTTTTTCATATCGGTCGATATCGATAATTATTGATATTTTTTATGACCTATTTAAAATAAGGACCAGGAGAAAAATATATTAAATTTAAACATTTTTATTTTAAACTTAACCCTGCTCTGATTATAATCCCCTCAGTTATAAAAGCAGAAATGTCAACACAACCATGGAAAACACTCAAATAATTAAAATGTAAACAGGTCTATCACAATATCACAATCACAATGAACACTTAACAATTATCTCTTAACATTAAGGTGCAAAATTAAAGAAAAAGTAAGAAATGCTTAATAAAGTGTCATAAAATAGTGCAAAGTGTTAGCTAAATATAAGAAACCTGAGAAGGAACTATTTTCTGCAGGTTTAGTGCTAGGTTGGTAACCTGGCTTCTGGACAGTGCTCGGCATGTCTGCCTCAGTTATTTCTTTGTAGCATTTAGTAAGGTGCTGATGCAGAGTACCTCTCCATGGTGGTCTGCTGCTTGTAGTGTTTAGTAAGGTGCTGATGCAGAGTACCTCTCCATGGTGGTCTGCTGCTTGTAGTGTTTAGTAAGGTGCTGATGCAGAGTACCTCTCCATGGTGGTCTGCTGCTTGTAGTGTTTAGTAAGGTGCTGATGCAGAGTACCTCTCCATGGTGGTCTGCTGCTTGTAGTGTTTAGTAAGGTGCTGATGCAGAGTACCTCTCCATGGTGGTCTGCTGCTTGTAGTGTTTAGTAAGGCGCTGATGCAGAGTACCTCTCCATGGTGGTCTGCTGCTTGTAGTGGTTAGTAAGGTGCTGATGCAGAGTACCTCTCCATGGTGGTCTACTGCTTGTAGTGTTTAGTAAGGTGCTGATGCAGAGTACCTCTCCATGGTGGTCTACTGCTTGTAGTGTTTAGTAAGGCGCTGATGCAGAGTACCTCTCCATGGTGGTCTGCTGTTGTGCCGTGTTGCAGCTGCAGATGTTGTTGGACGTTGATGGCGAATACGGCTGTGCTCCAAAGTGTGAGCGCGGCTAAAGTGGTAAAACAAGTTTGTGGTATTACCAGTGTTGGTGGGGACGACGGTCTGACGACATTGGTCTGACTACGGTCAGAATTATATAAAATCCCCAAAACTGCCATACTGACTTTTCCTGTTTTATCAACAATTTCCTCGCTCGCTGCAACACTCACTTTCCACTCCACGGCGGTTCTGTTATTGAAGAACACGAGACAGCGATGTGGCGCAACCAAACATGATACTGTTACATGATTGGCTGTTAGAGTGTCACTCCCTACGTTGCTAGGTTGCCAGAGAGTGAGGGCCTTTGTTCATGCAACCAAACTTGATTCACAACCTCTGGTTTCTTCTGATGAAGAAAAACAAGTTATCGAACGTTTTATCGACCGCATTTTCTATTGATATTGATGATGTGTCTATCGCGAGACATATCGTTATCGTTTTATCACCCAGCCCTACTTGGAGGGTTTATCGTTAATGTTAACAAATTGGGATCGCTCAGCGAAGTAGGACTTAAACCAGCTTAGTGCGATTCCTTTAATGCCAACTAAGTGTTCCAGTCTCTGTAACAGGATGGTATGGTCAATAGTGTCAAATGCAGCACTAAGATCTAGTAAAACAAGAATGGAGACAAGTCCTTTGTCTGCAGCAGTTAGAAGGTTGTTAGTAATTTTCACCAGTGCCGTCTCTGTGCTATGATTCTTTCTAAATCCTGATTGAAAATCATCAAATAAACTATTGCTATGTAGAAAATCACATAACTGATTAGCAACCACCTTCTCAAGGATCTTGGATAGAAAGGGAAGGTTAGATATAGGTCTATAGTTTGCTAAGACCTCAGGATCTGTGGTGGGTTTTTTCAAAAGAGGTTTTATCACAGCTATTTTAAATGACTGCGGTACATAACCTGTTAATAAGGACATATTGATCATATCTAGTAATGAATTGTTTACCACGGGTAACGCTTCTTTGAGTAGTCTCGTTGGGATGTGGTCTAAGAGACAGGTAGATGGCTTAGCTGAGGATATCTTTAACATTAATTGTTGGAGGTCTATAGGATAAAAGCAGTCTATGTCGGGACTAGTCGTTCTTTCTAGCGGTCCTGCATTTAAAGGTGAACTGTTAGAAGTTGAGGGCAAAAGGTGATGAATTTTATCTCTAATTGTTATACTTTTATCATTAAAGAAGCTCATGAAGTCATCACTACTCAATGCTAGAGGAATAGATGGCTCAGTAGAGCTGTGGCTATCTGTCAGCCTGGCTACAGTGCTGAAAAGAAACCTTGGGTTGTTCTTGTTTTCTTCTATTAGTGATGAGTAATAGTCTGATCTGGCTTTTCTTAGGGCCTTCCTATAGGTTTTTAGACTTTCTTGCCAATCCAAACGGGATTCTTCCACTTTGGTGGAACGCCACTTACTTTCGAGGTTTCGCGAGATTTGTTTTAATTTTGCGAGTTTGGGAGTTATACCAAGGTGCTAGTTTCCTTTGCTTCATCATCTTTTTTAGGGGAGCAACACAGTCTAAGGTCGTCTGTAGGCAAGTCGTAGCACCGTCTACAAATGTATCAATTTGAGAGGGACTGAGGTTAACATAAAGGTCCTCTGTTATGTTAAGGCATGACATAGAGTCGAATGCTGTTGGAATATCTTCCTTAAATTTAGCTATAGCACTGTCAGATAGGCATCTAGTGTAGAAGCTTTTATCTAATTTAGTATAGTCAGGTAGTAAGAATTCAAAAGTAATTAAAAAATGATCTGATAATACCGAATTCTGCGGAAATATTATTAAATCCTCAATTTCAATACCATATGCCAGCACAAGGTCGAGGGTGTGGTTAAAACAGTGCATTGCCTTGTGCACACTCTGACTGAAACCGATTGAATCCAGTAATGAGTTGAAAGCAGTACTAAGGCTATCATTGTCAACGTCCACATGGATATTAAAATCACCTACAATAAGTACTTTGTCTGATTTAAGGACTAAACATGATAAAAACTCTGAGAAATCAGATAAAAATTCAGAATACGGACCTGGAACCCTGTTATTAACAAGAAACATCATTGGCTGTAATGTTTTCCATTTTGGATGTTGAAGATGAAGAACAAGACTTTCAAACGAGTTATAATTTAGTTTAGGTTCAGGATTAATTAACAGGCTTTCAATCAAAGATGGCTGCAACTCCCCCTCCTCGGCCTGAGCCTCTAGGAATTTCAGTATTAATATGACTGGGAGGAGTGGCTTCATTTAGACTAACATAGTCTTCATGGCCCAGCCAGGTTTCAGTAAGACAAAATAAATCAATGTTATTATCTGATATCAAATCGTTTACCAATACTGCTTTAGAAGACAGAGATCTAATATTTAATAGTCCACATCTAATTTTCCTATTTTGTTCTATCGTTGCAGTCGTTTTAATTCCAATTAGGTTGTTAAGTATAGCGCATCTTTTGTTTACCTTTGATTTAACCGATCTGAATCGGGGAACAGACACCGTGCTTATTAGACTATGAGTGGGTGACTGCTCCAACTTGATATGAGAGCGGCTCCGTCCCAGGTGGGATGAATGCCGTCTCTCTCCATCAGACCAGGCTTTCCCCAGAACGCCCCCCAGTTATTCACATAGCCCACATCATTAGCTGGGCACCACCCCGACAACCAGTGGTGGAAGGATGACGTACGGCTGTACATTTCATCATTGGTCAGGTTTGGCAGGGGTCCAGAGAAAACTACTGAGTCTGACATTTTCTTTGCGTATGCACAAAGTGACTCAACATTCACCCACTCCCCAGGCTGCTCGGGGTCTCCCGGGGTACAGCTAGCAGAAGTTAAAGAAGCTACAGTATGTTGGCCCGCATTAGCTACATGGCGCTGGCTAGCTACGGAAGCATACGATTCTGATTCCATGGTGCGGAGCCATGCCTCAAATTCACTAAGCCTTGCCTCCAGAGCAGCGAATATACTACATTTATTACATGTATCGTTATCACTAAAGGAGGCAGAGGAATAGCTAAACATTTGACACAGAGCAAGAAAGAGCAGGAGAGGGAGAAGAATTAGCCATTAACCTTTCCCCTTATGATGTCATAAAGGGAAGATTCCTGATTGGCCCATCTGAGCTTTCATTTTCTCAAAGGCAAAGCAGGATACCCAGGGCTCGGTTTACACCTATCACCATTTCTAGCCACTGGGGGACCATAGGCAGGCTGGGGGAACTCATATTAATGTTAAAAAACCTCATACAGTGACATTTTCATGCCATGGGACCTTTAAGTACAAGTTTAGTTAAATAATTTGTAAAGTATTTTCTGCATCGACTTACTAACGCTAATGCATTGCCCATTTTATTGAATACTGTTGCTATGTTTTGACCAGGACAATTAGTTATCTAGGGTAATGCCCAATAGCTTAGTTGCCTTCACTTGCTGGATTGGTGTTTTATTTAGAAAGAGTTAGAGCTCCAGCTCTGGCCTTAAAGAATGATTTGAACCAAACACTCTGCTTTTTGTTCCTGTGGGAACCAGACAGCTAGAGGACATCCTCTCTTGTTTCTTGTACGGTGTGTACTGTATACTGTACCAGTGTCTTTCAGTTATTGCATGTGCTTTAATAAGCAAAGTTTAATATCTTCTCTAATGTTATTTTTTTTTTTTAAATTTTAAATTGTTTATTTTCACATTTTTCTTCTTACCATAAACATAGAAAAACAAGAGAGCAGGAAAATAAATAAATAATAATAAAAAAAAAAAGGTCTACTACGCCTTCGTTTAGTTGGTTAGCAGTGTAAATTTTGTACTTCATGTATACACAGACATCGCATATATATATATATATACATACATTCTCTACACAGGTTTTATACAGACCGTAGACCATATTTAAGTACATTATTTGGGGGAGGGAGGGGGGGGGATTTCGTCTTCTCAATCCATATTAATGCATGTTATTGCTTGCCATATGGTAGCAGTAACAGAAGTTTTTTTTTACTTAAGAGTTAAAGTAGGAGAGTGTTCTTTAATCCAAACATGAAGAGGAAATGAATGGAAAGGCGAGCAGCATATAGCATTATGGACATTATTTTTGTTTCCGGCACACAGTTATTTACACCAAGGATACACAAGCTGGGATCCAGTGGCATTTTAATCCCAAAATATTTTTCAATTTCATGAACAACCGAAGACCAGAATGATACAATTAAAGAACAGGACCATATTAAGTGGAAATAGGTTCCTGTATCCTTTTTACATTTAATGTAAATGTGTCGTATTTACTTCGAGTTAAGGGGGTCACATGCAACTTATTGATAATTTTATATTGTACTTCATATGATTTGTTTGATTTAGTAATTTGTCTTGCATAATTTAATACTTTGTTCCATATCTGGTCTTCCAGTGTAACACCAAAGTGAAGTTCCCAGCTTTGTTTAATATTTATTAAAACTTTATTATTTGCTATAATTTGGTCATAAATATATGTCATTGTTTTATTTTTCAATGCAGCTGCCTTTAATAAAATGCTATCAAGCACATTTATTTTCCCGCCTTGTTTATAGTATTCAATAGAAATAAGATAGCTCCTTATTTGTAGATATCGAAGTGGACCTGAGAGATATTAAACTCATACTGTAATTGTTGGAAAGACTTGAGAGCATTATCTGCATAAACATCTAATATTCTTATGATGATTCTTATGATACCAGCTTCTCTCCACTCATTAAAGCCAGCATCAATACAGGTATGTCTAAAATCTGGATTATTAGCAATAGGAGCCAATAATGAATATTTGTCAAGCTCAAAATATTTACGAACAGCACTGAGAGACCTACAGATATTTTTCAGTATATAATTGTGCTTAATCTTGGTATACTTTTGTGAAACATATAAACGGAAGGTGTTCTAACTGAACCCCATCCAGACCTATACCTTCTAAATCTGGAAAGCAGAAATGGCTTTTTTTAATCCACTCTGCCGTGAATTTTAATTGTGCGGCCCAATGATAAAATTTGAAATTTGGGATGCCAAGTCTTCCTTTTTTAATTGGTAGTTGAAGCTTTCGAATTTCCATCCTTGGCCTTTTATTATTCCACACAAATACTCCTACCGCACTATGTATTTTTGTAAATATTTTGGATGGAATATAAATAGGTAGCATTTGGATAACATACAACAGGCGAGGGAGAACATTCATTTTAATCATAGCTATACGGTCCAAAAGAGAAAGTGAAAGAATAGTCCATCTTAGAAGGTCAGTTTTTATTTTTGCTATTACAGGTAAAAGATTATGTTTAATCAGTTTTGAAAAATCTGCACTAAAATATATACCAAGATAATTAAATCCTTTTTTGGTCACTTTAAAAGGATGATAGCTTGATGAGCCTATTTTTTCGCCAAGCGGAAAGGCTGATGATTTTTCGTAGTTTATTTTATATCCTGAAAACTTAAAGTTTTCAATCATTTTTATTAGTGAAGGGATGGATTTATTAGGATTCTTCAAAAATAAAGATACATCATCGGCATAAAGCGATATCTTGTGGGAACGGCTCTCTGTTTCAATGCCCTCTATCTCCTCGCTCGTTCTTATCAATACCGCCAATGGTTCAATAATTAAATTAAATAAGAGAGGGAACAAAGGGCATCCATGTTTTGTTCCTCTCTCCAGCAAGAATGTCTCAGATGTAGTTCCGTTAATCAAAAGAGCTGACTGAGGGTTTGTATACAATAGCTTAATCCAATTGATAAAACTTTCATTAAATGAAAATTCTTTTAAAACTCTAAATAAGTACTTCCATTCCACACGATCAAAAGCTTTTTCTGCGTCCAATGCAATGACCACTGCTTTTTCTTTTTTATATGCTACATACTGTAATATCCCAAGCAGTCGCCTTACATTGGCGCTAGACTGTCGCGTCTTAACGAAGCCTGTTTGATCGCTAGAAACTAATTTATGTATCACATTGTTTAATCTTATTGCCAAAACACTTGCTAAAATCTTTGAATCTGTATTTTGAATTGATAATGGTCTGTATGATGCAGGGTTTTCTGGATCCTTGTGATCTTTTGGTATTAATGAAATAATAGATTGTTGCATTGTCTTTGGCAATTTCTTCTCATCATAAGCATACTGAAACATTCTTGCAAGCAAAGGAGCTAAAATGTCCACAAAAGTTTTGTAGACCTCTGCTGGAAAACCATCTGGACCACATGCCTTTCCATTCTTTAAAGAATGTATTGTCCTTTTAACGTCATCAACTGTAATTTTAGCACCAAGTGATAAATTATCCTGCAAGTCAAGTTGAGGTAGCTCAAGCTTCTGAAAAAACAAAGTCATATCCCTGTCACTATCTCAGATTTATACAAATCACCAAAGAATCCTTTAAACACATTTGTTATTTCACCTGATGTATAAACCAGTTTACCGCTTTTATCTCGTTTTTTTGATATTGCGGACTTACGTTTTTTATTATTAATTAAACTCGCTAAATATTTGACAGATCTATGACTATCATACTGTTTATACTTTTGTAAAAATAATTCTCTTTCTGTTTTTTGGATTTCCAATGAATTGAGTGCTGTTTTAGCAACCATAACCTGATCCCAGCTTTCAGCGGAAAGACCATGCTTATGTTTAGTCTCAGCCTCTTGTAACTTTGACTCTAGTCTTTTTTGTTCATAAATAATTTTCCTTTTCCTAGCAACACAATATGAAATCATAAAGCCTCGGAGATAAGCTTTTGTAGTTTCCCATACATTTGCCGGATCAGTATCATCGTTATCGTTAATTTCTAGAAAATGCATTAAATTTGCTTTAGTTTTGTTACAAAAATTAATATCAGATAATATTGATCTATTACATTGCCAAACATTTTTATTCTTATATAAACAGGTGAATGCAACCTCCATTTTAATTGGAGCATGATCTGACAGATGTATATTTCCAATGCTACTTTGTTTTATCAATTCCAATAATATTTTAGTAACCAAGAAAAAATCAATTCTTGTATATGTTTTATGAGGATTTGAAAAAAAAGTATAGTTTTTCTCTTTAGGGTGCAAATGTCTCCACACATCAAGTAAATCAACCTCATCAACCATTTGTTGCAAAGCTCGCTGTCTAGGAGTTGGTTTTGCACTGATGATGGTGGGCCTTTTATCAAAAATATTATTCATTACACAATTCCAATTTCCACCAACAATCATATAAGGACAGTGATACTTGAACAGTAAATCAGTCAGTTTAGTAAAGAATGTAGGATCTAAATCAGGGGCGGCATATACATTTACATAGTAACTCTCTCTCCATATAAAACCCCTTGCAACAAAACATAACAACCTCTTTCATCAATTTCAACTAATATTAATGGGCAATTCTTTATGCACCAGTATCGCCACCCCTCTGCTTTTACTATTAAATGAGGAAGAGTACACATGTCCAACCCAGTCTATTCTAAGTTTTTTATGTTTGTATTCAGTCAAATGTGTCTCCTGCAACATTGCAACAGAAACATTCTCCTTTCTCAGAAATGTAATTATCCTCTTCCGCTTGACTGGATTATTACACCCTTTGATATTAAATGAACAGAAATTTACTGGTAAAGCCATAGCATCATATGCATAAAATATCTAGTACTTTCCCCAATATGCAAGGTATTGGACATAACAATAATTATGGATCCCCTTTGGTATTTAACTAAAAAAACAAAGGAAACAAAAAAAGAAAAAACAAAAAAAAGAGAAAAAAAAACCAAAACATGGGCCAAAATACCAGACCAAACAGGGCTGATATTAGCCACATTAGAACGTTAACCTAAATGGTCTTGTCTGCTTTAATATACATAAAAAAAGAAAGTCGCTCCTATACTTTCAGTTAATTTACAGTCATTGGGCACAGTATGAAAAAAAGAATAAGCCCGTTTGAGCGACCATTAAAAACACAATAGGCCTACATGGCAGAGTTATGAAGTCATAGAGGAGGCACTAGATTTATCCAAGTCATCGAGAAATTTCTGCGCGTCTGACGGAGTCTCAAAGCGCTTTTGTACTCCCATAAAGTCGACAGAAAGTATCGCGGGAAACATCATTGCATACCTTATTCCAGCAGCGTATAATTTCCTTTTCACAGGAACAAACAGTTGACCCTTCTTCTGCACCGCAGCGCTGAAATCTTGATAGATGAACACTCTGGTGTCTTTGTAGAGTAGTGTTCCCTTCTCTCGAGCAAGCTTCATCACCTTTGCCTTGTGCTGATAATTCCCAAACTTGGCGATAATCGGCCTCGGTCTTTTACCAGCAACAGTAGCAGCAGACACACGGATGGGGATGCGATGCGCTCTCTCGATGTGCAGGGTGTCCTGTGGCAGATTCAACGTCTCCATCAGAAACTTTTGAACAAACGCCACAGGGTCGCTCTTTTCTTCACCCTCCATTATTCCAAAGATAACCACGTTGTTCTGTCGGCTTTTTTTCTCGATATTTTCAGCCTTTGCTTCCAGCACTTCCACTTGTTTGACCAGAACCCGCACTTTACTGTCAGTGCTTTCCAGATTATCCTCAGCAGCTCTCACACTAATTTGCACTTCAGCAATCTGTTCATTTAGTGCATTCATCGAACCATTCATTTGCATCATCTGTTGCTCCATTGTTGTAAATCTCTGCAGAAGTTCATTTTGGTTTAGATTGAGTCTTTCCCACAGCGTTTCCATTGTGATCGGGTTTTCCCCTGCCATTGTTGCAGTAGTTTGCCGTAACAGGTGCGCACACTTTAGTCTTGATTAGATCACCAAAACTTACTTAATTTTGTTTTAGTAATCCACAATAAACGCACCAGTTTTTAGCTTTATGCAGTGGCCGCTCTTTTATTGTGCCATATCTGCACGCATGAATCAAAAGGAGCTTATATTATAAAGTTTAAAGCAGACAAGGGCTGCGCTACTACACACACACGTCTACCCTCGCAGCCATCTAACACATGTTTCTAATGTTATTAATACATTTTTATACATGGTGAAGTGCCTCACCGTGCAAACATTTAGCGAGTTCCTGGCAAATCACTTGACACTGTTTGGCGATATGTGTTTATGTCTGTGATCCTATAAAACCAACATTCACCACTGTCTAAAACCAAAGAATTATTCTCACAAAAAAAGCATTTCATTACGGTTTTGTATGACTTTCATCAGTTTGTGTATATTCTAAAAGATTTTTGTCATCACAAAGTAGAGGCCAAAGTCTGTTAGCAGTTTATCTTCGACTACATGAGTGATTATTCATTTTCAATATTGATTGGCCATAGCTCTAAAAAAAAAAGTCAGACGTCCTAATATTCAGAGGATTTAGATATTCTCCAACAATCATCATGATTGTTTTTTACTATCTGCATTTCATTCAGATGCAAAATAAAAGGTTCTAAATATTAATTTTATTAAAATGACATGTTCAACCTTGGTGGTGACTCTCTGAGCATTCTCCAGTCGTTGCTTTCAACTGTTAGAAGTCACGATAATATAATATATATTATGTAAGGGATAATGAGCCGATATATACAGTGTGTCTGTAGATGGGCTGAAACTATAGAAACGCCACGCTCTTGTCAGTTTATTTCAGTGTACAGACGTGACACATATCACCTGACAAACAGATGTGTGTTGTTAATAAGTTTCACACTTTATTTTTAAGAATAAAAAAAGAGACGGGAATGTATGCAGAGAAACAGAAGTATTTGCTGAATAACAATGATCCCTTTTTTCCAAATCCAGTGGTTTAGACAGCAGGGCGTTTTTCTAAGGCTGTTTCTGCTTATAGACACAGAGAAAGCTTATTTCATCTATGTTTTCTTTCCACAGGATAACTCCCTGAAATGTGATAGAAAACAGACCACAAGATGTTTTATGCAAAGAAAGATGAAGATTCTTAGCCTGTCTAGTTTGGTAAATATGAAAATGTGAATTGTTAACATAATCAATACTATCTGAAACTAGAAGGTGAATCTGTTTTAAACACAAACGTACAGGTTTAAAGAATTTTGATGTTGAAAATAGTCAATAACTGCAATTTAAAAAAAGAGCTGTGCCCTTGGTGTAACAGCTTTGGAGAAGGTTGCTATATAGGGCTGTGTATTGGCAAGAATCTGGCGATACGATACGTATCATGATACATGGGTCACGATTCAATATATTGCAATATATTTTGATTCTGTGCGTAAGGCAATATATTGGGATTTCTTTTCTAAGTATAATTTTAGAAAAAATAATATTTCAAAAGTGCCATGATGTTCATACAATTCAAAGAAGTTTACTTTAGGTAAACAATTCAGTACACAGAAAATCAATCTGCCAGTTTGGGATTGTGGTTCCCAGGTTCTTAGTGAGCTAATGTTGATATGCTAAAGTAGGCCAAAGTTCAGCCATAGCTACGATGTAAGCTTCTAGCAAAAAGTCAGGCACTGTTAGGCCCTGCTAGGCACTGTACTGCTAGGCCCTGCTAGGCACTGTCTGCCACTGCTAGGCACTGCTAGGCCCTGTCAGGCACTGCTAGGCACTGTTAGGCACTGCTAGGCCCTGTTAGGCCCTGCTAGGCACTGTACTGCTAGGCCCTGCTAGGCACTGCTAGGTACTGTTAGGCACTGCTAGGCCCTGTCAGGCACTGCTAGGCACTGCTGGGCCCTGCTAGGCACCGT
This sequence comes from Perca flavescens, assembly GCF_004354835.1. Lineage (NCBI taxonomy): Eukaryota > Metazoa > Chordata > Actinopteri > Perciformes > Percidae > Perca > Perca flavescens. The sequence goes on from NC_041337.1 coordinate 646,549, forward strand.
TAGGCAAGGACACTGGTGGTGTGCATAGCCATCCAGCGTTAAGGGGTTTAAACACAACATAACTGAACTACTGTCTTACATGAATATTTTTGCATGTAAACAAAAAAAATCAATATAGTATTGCTAAATAAAATATTGCGATACTCAAGTGTATTGTTTTTTTCTTACACCCCTATTTCTATACAATAATATAATATAATATAGTACTTTTACTTAAGTAATGTTTTTTAAATTAGGACTTTGTATTTCTACTTTAGTGTGCTGTACTTCTTCTCATTATACTTACCACTGCATTGTACTAATGCAGGAGAGGTGCATGATGGGAAAATTAGTTCTGTGGACCAGTCACTTGACACAGTGGTTCCTAAACGTTTTAATGTCAAGGACCTTTCTGCTCTTAGATGTTTTATTACAGAAAGTGTACAGCATGAAACCCATCACAAAAAAAGTCCTATATTCTGTCATTGTGTTACTTATGGATGGAATTATAGTGAAAATAAATCATTCCCCTTTTTCCTAGGGGCCCCCTGGGGGTCCCCGGACCCCACTTTGAAAACCACTGACTTAACACCATAATTGTGTGACAGGCAACAGGCTGCCTCACACCGTCAGTGAAATGTCTCTGCTGCCCCCCAGTGGTGAAGCCCCATGTTACACTGTGTGTGGAGGCATCAGCTGGGGTTCTGAACTGTGCTTATGACACTATTTCCCTTCAAACACACTTTGCATCAGTCTCTGTGATCATAGTGAAAGATGTCCTCTTTTTTTAAAGAGTTTTTATACATTGCACACCAAAGCATTATGTTCCAGTACTAACTGAAAGGTATTGGTCAATCTGGTGTGCACACAAGAAAAAAATAGAAGAAGACACAACAACACTTATTAGCTCTCTATTACCTTCAGACGTCACACAACATAAAACCAGACAATTACAGTGAAATAGAAATAAAATACCTAAAAGTCAAACTAAAACCAAAAAGCAATAACATCTCTGCTGCTGCTATTTGTCCGTTGTAACGTCAGTTAACAGCTGAGGGTGTTTGTGTGGTTGTTCCAGGCTAATATAAGCATTATATACAGTAACTACAACATAAGAAGCCCAGTGTGTCCTCCTGTATGCAAAATCCACTCAAAGATTTCTCTCTAATTTACTCAATAATTGAATTTCATGATACGGTTGTGTTGTCTGCAGACCCGTCCTACTCCGCCTCACCTCACCTCAGCCATGGCTGAGAACATCCTGGCTGCCGCCTGTGAGAGCGAATCACGCAACGCCGCAAAGAGGATGCGCCTCGACACCTATCACGTAAGTGTGTGGGTGTGGTCTAATTTATATATTAAAGGAAAAACGCGTTACTTGATGTGACGAATAGTGTACACCGGCTACTAATCTTGACTACACAAAGCACTTTGCACACTACAGGCAGTCCCAATCACACACACATTCATACACTGGTATAGGACATACAAGGTGCCACTTGCTCATCCGATACACATTTACACACGCACATTCACATGCCGATGGCACAGCATCGGGATCAATTTTGGGGTTAGCATCTTATCTTCCAAGGACACTCGGACATGTAGACTGCAGAGCCAGGGACTGAACCGGCCTTCAGGTTGGTAGACAACCGTCCTATGGACACTTAGACTGCATGTTTACACCTCAAACATACCACTAATTAAGTTTAAACGGCATTCTAAAAAAAATATGTATGTATGTATATATATATATCTTTGTTGGGAGTCATACATGTTCAGTAAGTACTGCTAGCTTGTCAGTTGCAGAGTATGAGGGCGTGCCATGCTAGCAGCTAGGCGAGCATTATAACGTTTGTCTCTGAAGTAAAGGCTGGACTACAATAGAGCTGTTTGGAGCAGTTTGTGAACAGTGTTTCTGTTGGAGATGGTAAGTCCCTTTGGGGGTGGACTTTGGGCTTTTTCACTTAGTAAACCTATAACATGCACAAAAAAGATATATAACACAATAAAGGAAAGGGGGAAAAGCCAAAAAGCCTAATATGAGCACTTTAAAGTCACACTTTCTGAATACTGGCTGTGTGCATTTCTCTGTTGATTGAGCATTTTGATACTTAGCACTTCTGCCTGCTTTATAATCAAAAATGACATGGAAATCTCACTTTTTACAATACATCAAATCACAGTGACGTCGCACTAAAACAAAAATCCCTTCCGGGTAGACAACTAGTTGATTTGAATTGTGGAGATATTTGAAATCAGCAGACTTGTTTATTTCTGTTGTTATTTTCAACCGTAACTGTAATGTTTAAAGATATACAGTGGGGCAAAAAAGTATTTAGTCAGCCACCAATTGTGCAAGTTCTCCCACTTAAAAAGATGAGAGAGGCCTGTAATTTTCATCATAGGTACACTTCAACTATGAGAGACAAAATGAGAAAAACAAATCCAGAAAATCACATTGTAGGATTTTTAATGAATTAATTGGTAAATTCCTCATTAAAATAAGTATTTGGTCACCTACAAACAAGCAGGATTTCTGGCTCTCACAGACCTGTAACTTGTTCTTTAAGAGGCTCCTCTGTCCTCCACTTGTTACCTGTTAATGGCACCTGTTTGAACTTGTTATTAGTATAAAAGACACCTGTCCACAACCTCAAACAGTCACACTCCAAACTCCACTATGGCCGAGACCAAAGAGCTGTCAAAGGACACCAGAAACAAAATTGTAGACCTGCACCAGGCTGGGAAGACTGAATCTGCAATAGGTAAGCAGCTTGGTGTGAAGAAATCAACTGTGGGAGCAATTATTAGAAAATGGAAGACATACAAGACCACTGATAATCTCCCTCGATCAGGGGATCACGCAAGATCTCGCCCCGTGGGGTCAAAATGATCACAAGAACGGTGAGCAAAAATCCCAGAACCACACGGGGGGACCTAGTGAATGACCTGCAGAGAGCTGGGACCAAAGTAATAAAGGCTACCATCAGTAACACACTACACTGCCAGGGACTCAAATTCTGCAGTGCCAGACGTGTCCCCCTGCTTAAGCCAGTACATGTCCAGGCCCGTCTGAAGTTTGCTAGAGAGCATTTGGATGATCCAGAAGAGGATTGGGAGAATGTCATATGGTCAGATGAAACCAAAATGGAACTTTTTGGTAAAAACTCAACTCGTCGTGTTTGGAGGAGAAAGAATGCTGAGTTGCATCCAAAGAACCATACCTACTGTGATGCATGGGGGTGGAAACATCATGCTTTGGGGCTGTTTTTCTGCAAAGGGACGAGGACGACTTATCCGTGTAAAGGAAAGAATGAATGGGGCCATGTATCGTGAGATTTTGAGTGAAAACCTCCTTCTATCAGCAAGGGCATTGAAGATGAAACGTGACTGGGTCTTTCAGCATGACAATGATCCCAAACACACCGCCCAGGCAATGAAGGAGTGGCTTTGTAAGAAGCATTTCAAGGTCCTGGAGTGGCCTAGCCAGTCTCCAGATCTCAACCCCATAGAAAATCTTTGGAGGGAGTTGAAAGTCCGTGTTGCCCAGCGACGGCCCCAAAACATTACTGCTCTAGAGGAGATCTGCATGGAGGAATGGGCCAAAATACCAGCAACAGTGTGTGAAAACCTTGTGAAGACTTACAGAAAACGTTTGACCTCTGTCATTGCCAACAAAGGGTATATAACAAAGTATTGAGATGAACTTTTGTTATTGACCAAATACTTACTTTCCACCATAATTTGCAAATAAATTCATTAAAGGGGTGATAGAATGATTATATAGGGTATTTTACACTGTTCCTTAAGGTCTCCTAATGGGGCATGTAACATTGGTTGGGCTGAAAATTGCCCGAATGCTATTTTATTAGGCCCTTAACTACCCTGTGAATATGGCTCTATTTGGAACAAGAGCTTTTCTTCCAAATATGGTATGCTCATGAATATTCAGAATGAGCTACGTGCTGATTGGTTTGAGCAAACTACATAGAAACACATGGGAGACTGACAGCAGGTCTCATTGCAAAGTTATACATTGTTTGTCGGGCTATTACGTTATTAAATTCACTTCTGAGACTTTTTTAAGCGAGAAATCAACTATATAAAGCCCAAATATGGGACGTTTTACGAAAATTTATGGCTTATTGCAAATTTGGTAAGACTGTGTGTCGGAGTTCAGCTGCCGGTGCTGCCTGTGTTGCTGCCTCGCTGCACGGCCTGCCTTCCTCCGCAGACCCCGGCCTGCAGATCCCCTCTTCCTGCTAGCTAAATGGCCCGTGTGTGAGAGTGATAGCGCGGTCAGCGAGCTTGTTACACCAGCAATCTCTTACAACAGTTCCAGTTAATCTTGGCTGGCTGTCAGCATAACTAGCTATATTTACAGTTTGAATTTTGTCACGCCACTTATACAACATATCTCTAAAGGCCTTATAAAGCTAACAACAGTGTCCGATTTCAAGTTAATGAATTTTTGTGAACAGTGGGGGTTTCGTTAGCTATGACTGTCCCTTCAATCCTAGCTATGTGTAGCTAGCTACAAATCACGGATAGTTAGCTTCATTTTTGATGTAATTTCCGTATATTTACAGTTTGAATTTCATCACGCCACTTATACAAGATCTCCCTAAATGTCTTATAAAGCTAACAACGGTGTCCGATTTCAAATTGATGAATTTTTGTGAACAGTGGGGGTTTCGTTAGCTATGACTGTCCCTTCAATCCTAGCTATGTGTAGCTAGCTACAAATCACGGATAGTTAGCTTCATTTCTGGCGTAATTTCTGTATATTTACAGTTTGAATTTCATCACGCCACTTATACAAGATCTCCCTAAATGTCTTATAAAGCTAACACGGTGTCCGATTTCAAGTTAATGAATATTTGTGAATTTCAGAGGAATTCTAGGAGGAGCTAGCTCTCATTGATAGAGCTACATCCAGCCGCAGGCTCTATCAATGAGACTCGCGGACTTTATTTCCCCAAGTTTGTTTAAATAACTCAACACATCATAATTACACACATTAAAAGATTAACTGGAACCTGTGGTAACAGATTGCTGGCGTAACAAGCTCGCTGACCGTGCTCTCACTCACACACACCGGGCATTTAGCTAGCAGGAAGAGGGGAGCTGCAGGCCCTGGAGCTCTGTCAGAGCACCAGCGTTTAGTAGTCCATTATCCTAAAACCGGTGACTTTGAGCGGGTATGGAGTGCTGTGGGCTGCCAGTCGTGACGGAGCTCCGAGTACCTCAGAGCAGGCCGGGGTGTGTAAAGGAAGGCAGGCCAGGCGGCGAGGCAACAACACAGGCAGCACCGGCGCTGAACTCCGACACACAGTCGGACAAAATTTGCAATTAGCCATCCATTTTCGTAAAACGGCCCATGTTTGAGCCTTACATAGTTGATTTCTCGCATAAAAAAGTTTCAGAAGTGAATTTTGTAATGGAATAGCAGAGATCTGCGCGACCTAGATTCAGAAGACTACCTGATCTCAGGTCAGTTGTGTAGCCTATGTTTTTGGGAGGTTGACGTCAACTTCCAGCTTTGTTGGGATTCGCCCGTTTTCAGCGGCAGTTTCAAAATATGAAATTTTCATAGTAAAGGGGTGTCAATGGGACTTTGAGCTTCTATGTATGTCCTATTTACCCACCGAACTGTCGTTATTCAACTATGACAGGGTAAAATCGGTTTTGCATTCTATCACCCCTTTAAAAATCCTACAATGTGATTTTCTGGATTTGTTTTCCTCATTTTGTCTCTCATAGTTGAAGTGTACCTATGATGAAAATTACAGGCCTCTCTCATCATTTTAAGTGGGAGAACATGCACAACTGGTGGCTGACTAAATACTTTTTTGCCCCACTGTATATAGTCAAACACGGTGGTCAGACCTATCTGACGTCTCTGTTTATTTTCTGTCCTGTGTTGCTGTTCATAACCTTAGATTTGGTGAATCAAAGACACTAGGTCTTTGATAAAACAAATCTAACATTATGAACAGCAGCATCTCACTGCCAGTCGGACTGGCTGCTAGTTTGGGTGGGGTCATTTTCTGTAGTGTGTGGCCCAACAAAAAAGCTCAAATTAGCTCTCCAAGCTAACGTTAGTGAAAGTGTTGACATATGAAATGAATGATGTTGTTCCTGGTCCCTGTTTGCTCAGCGCGGTTAAATTGTTTGTACAGGAACATTGTAATTGGTCTATATGAGACCTTTAAATAATGTTCTTCTTCTAGGACATAACCCTGGGTTCTTAATACCAGTTGCAATTCTGTCCAACCAGCTGGCTGTATAGTATTTTGAAAATGAAAGCCCCTCATTTCCTGTTTCCTCTTCCAGGATGAGCAGATCTCTCTGGACAAGCCGTCCAGCGGTGGAGGGGGTCTGAGGGAGCCGGCGTCCCTCGCTCACTCCGCCTACTCCCTGGCCGCATCAGCCTTCTCCTCCCAGGACACCCAGCTCTACATCAACGGAGCTGGCCTCAGCTACGGTTACCGTGGATACCCGGGCCTGGGCGCAGCCATGCAACACCCCGTTTCCCTGACGACCGGCGCTGCTGCTCAGAGCAACGGTGAGAGAGAACGGGGAGTGGGGGACAGAGGAAGAGGGTCATTATGGAGACAAGAGAGCTGATGGACAAGACACCATAGTTAGAGGGGAAAGTGGTTAAAAAGAGGGAGCAGGCAGGGGAGGAGGGGGGAGATGAAAGGAAATAGTGTGAGTGGGTAATTTGAGGATGAATACGGAGGAAATGAAGGAAAGAAAGTGGTGTAAGGAGACATAGCAGCAGATGATGGTGTGAAACAGCTAACACACACACACACAAAGCTGATGTAAGCCTCGCTTAAATATGGAGTTCAAGTGATTATTACAGGCTTTTCAAATTCTGAAAACTAACTGAGGTCTCTTTAGTAGCTTAAGTGTCCATCAGCTGTTTAAAGACTAGGGTTGGGTACCAAAAACAGGTTCCTAAACGACCGGTATCAGAGTAGCCTAGCTGCACTTTGCGAGATAGCATGGCCACTGCCGCAGTCGAGGTTCCTTTCCTCCATCTAGTGGTGGTTGTTGTTGTTGTTAAAAGCTATAGTGTGCGATTATTTTCTATGAATAAACATTTTACAAAATGGTGTAGTCCACAGCAGCTCGTTCTCAGCCACTTCCTCTGTTCACTGATTGGACCGGTTAAAGATTGGCTGGAAAAAAAAAACGTGAATATACCGTAAACCCAGACGTAGTACTGAAAGTGCCCATATTATGAAAAAAACACTTTTTCTGGGATTTGGGGTGTTCTTTTGTGTCTCTGGTGCTTCCAGAGACACGAGAAACGAGCTGGCTAACCGCAACCGTTGGCTCGTAGCTAATGCTAACGCTAGCATATTACCTCGTTCTCAATAGCAAAGCACTGCTACAACACACACAAGTTCACCATAATCTCCAAAATAACTACTTCCATGTGCGCCCTCATTTAGAAGTCTCCCAGCTAATCCTGCCTTGTAACTGACTGAAGTTGAAGAAACAGCCTCTTTTACTTCTATGGAGCTAGCTGACATGATCTACATCTGAAATACTGAGCATGTGCAAGTGCAATCAAAGATAGTACAGAAGAAGAAGAAGAAGAAAAGAGGTCTCACTCTGTAGCTAAAACAGAAACCAGGTGAAAAGAGGATCTGCAGCAGTGAGAGAGAGCTGTGCAGTTTAACAAAAATGTGGTGTTTTTTTTTTAAATTAAACCATGTAAACCTATTCTGGTACAACCTTAAAATACAATTATGAACCTGAAAATGAGCAGAATATGGGCTCTTGAAGGAAAATGAAATATGAGCGGAAGTACGTAGGAGGTCGGAGCCCGGCTAATCTGAGTTGACAAAGTCTCATAAATATGCAGATTGGTACGGACATGTTAAGCTAGGGCTTTGTCAAATGGATGGATGTTTAGAGCAGAAGTGAATCCAAACGGAAGGGCTCAGCTTTCACTTGTTGTCTCAGGATGTAGCCCCACAAGCTACAATCGGTCTAGCGTAGCTTGGAGCGTCTGCGTTTACGTACCACGTTTAGGAGCCTAAAGGAATGTTGGGACATTTTGAAGTGTGGTTGTATGAGCTACTTCTCCATAGTCAGTGTGTTAGCTCCAGTAGATGGGGGTCAGCACTCCCCCAGTTTGGAGCAGCAGGCAGGAGTACCGACACAGAAGCTAAGCAATGTCCTGCTGTGGACGGGGGGCACAGGTAAACGCTTTTTAGACACCTAAAAACATCTGTATCAGTTTAAGTGTGTCCTATATTTAGAATATTTTCACCCCTTTACCTTGGTGTCAAACAGCTCTTTAGGACGGGGGGCAGTCATTTAACCTCGCCGAACACAGGAATTGTTGGTTTACCGCTGCCTCCATAAGATAGTATACTTGTGTTATTGTGTGTCTTTGGTGAATTAACCACACTACACTGCACACTATCTCTTTAATGTTGTCTTTCATTGTCATTCCCAACAATCTTTTCTGGCATCAAGAACTTGTCCTGACATATACTGTAGTTTCTTTTCTGGGGAGGCACACATATACTACAGCATAGCTTCGGCGGCTAGGTGGTTTAAGTTTAGAAACATTTTGAGCCTAATATCAGTTCACACATAGGCTTATCACCGAGTTGGTTGTAGTGGGTGAACAGAAAAATACACATCTATAACGTGGGACAGGTGCGTCGGAGAATGGGGGGAGTAGGTGTCATTGGGTGATGGTCTAGAAAAGTGTGCGGGAGTTTCTTTGCAAAGTTCTAATCGCTAACATAGCGGACTCATGGAAAAATACATTGGTTATCATTTTTTTGTCATGACTAATTTATTAATGACTCAGCAAACTCCGTATTCATTGGAATGAATTAGCCTTGCCAGCCTACTCACTGGAGTTCCAGAACTACACATATCCTATACTATAAGTACAATTTGGGCTGTATTATTTTTGTCCCCTTCAAAAATTGCTTTTGAGAAATTTTATGTTTATTGTCCCCCCCCCCCCAACTGTTGAACTGATGAAATGTACGCCCATGCCCTTAACATCCACCTATAAATCCAGTTTGGGTCTAGCTCACTGTGAGCAAAAACAAGCCATTTATCATGTGATAAAAGACAAGATTCCAGCCGTCTGGTGTCATTTTGAACTGACTGATCTTTCTCTCCTTCCCCTTCTCTCCCTGGTACTCCTCTCCTCCTCTTCATTTCACCTTTTATTTATCCCTCCTTTCTCTCCTCCACACCTGGCTCTTCTGTTCTTTCCGTCACTTCATCAATCTCCACCTTATCCCTCCCTCCTTTTCTTCCCCCTCTCCACCCCACTTTCAGGCCCCACAGACCTCAGCATGAAGTCTCTCTCCTCTGCCAACATCAGTAACTCCTCCTCCTCTGCCTCCGCCAACAACAGCCTGGGTGGGCGGGGCAGCGGGGGTGGCGGAGGGGGCGGGGCCTCGACCCAGCTCAGCCAACCGGAGATCACAGCCGTGCGTCAGCTGATCGCCGGCTACCGGGAGTCGGCCGCCTTCCTGCTTCGCTCGGCAGACGAGTTGGAGAACCTCATCCTGCAGCAGAACTGATCTGGGGGAAACGTCAGAGAATACACGCACACACACACAGACACACACACATACACTTCCCATTGTTTGTTTTGTGTCTGTCTGCGTCCCGTCTCTCCTCATCGATGCTGAACACCAGACCTCTTTTTTTTTTGTGCTATTCCCTGCCTTCTCTTTGATAACAGAGGGACAGAGTGAGGATGATGAATCCAAACCCCACCATCCCTAAAACAATCCCCCCCCCCACAACCTCCATCCATCCATTCTGAAAATGAAAAAAAAGAGAGAGAAAAAAGGAGCATTTGGACTCTGAAGGGATTTCTTCCTCTCCTCTCTGGGAGCACCTCACAATCAGCACTACACTCTGAGCCAAGGAGTGAGGAGGAGAGGAAGAAAGGAGGAGAGGAGCCTGGAAGAAGAGTAAAAGAGACTGTTGGAAAAAAAAGAAAAGAAAGACTTTGCCTCCTCGTGGCTGGAGAAGTGATGTTTGTGGAGCTCCAAGTTGGGGAGTTTTGATTGACGGGTGCCCCGGCCAACGCCGTCTTATGATGATAACAATTTAAAAAATGAATATGACTCCCTGAATTAGTACGACTGAAGCTGTTAAATGACACGTGTTTTTTGATTGGATTGGGTATTTAATTTGTTCTTTTTTTGGGGGGGGAGTCCAGTGAGTTTAGTTTTTGACCCTTCCCAAGTGACTGGAAGAAAGAGGCGGTTTGACTTCTCCACACAGATAGCACTAAATACGAGTGGCGAGGGGCGAGAGGATGGGAACTGGACAAGAAAAAGAGGAGTTGTTGTTGTTGTTGTTGTTGTTGTTGTTGTGATGCTGCAGGCTTGTATATAAGCTCTCTGTGTCCTTTAGCACTTTTCCCTTACCTGACACCCCGTCCTCCTCACCCCTTTTACCCAGGGAGCAACTTGCTACTTATGCATTCAAGACGCCATGTGGAACACCAGGAAATACCTCAGATCAGACCTGCCAACTCCATTTTCAGTTCCTCAAACACACACACACACACACACACACATAAACATAGACACACTCTGCAAGTGAATGGTAACATTCCCACCAGAAGCCAGTTTACTTCTACTTTACCACCCGATGTCTTCAAGGTTTATATATATTTTGGGGGGGGCGGATCAAACTGTATTTCACAAAAGACCTGTAATGTGGAAACGATGAAGCATTTCAAGAACTGATGATGTAAACACTGAAATCTTTTTTTCTTTCATATGTGCTGCTGTATATAACCACTTCATGTAGAAAGACTTGAGAAGAATCCGAGTTGAACGGTGACTTTCTCCTTAAATGGGAGGGTGTGTGTGTGTGTGTGTGTGTGTGTGTGTGTGTGTGTGTGTGTGTGTGGAGGGGGGTTTCTTAAATGAAAGGGGGGTTAAATGTTGACCCCCGCTTCTACTTTTTACAAATGTAGATGCATTGCCAACGAAACCTCAGCATCGTTCTGTTTAACTCCCCTCCTCCTCTTCTTCTTCCCTCCATTGGACCTACTCTTCACCTCTTCTACTTGGACCTAAACGCCCCCTCCCCCCCCCCCCTGGTCTGGTCCAGGTTTCAGAGGAAGAGGAGGATTGCTCTGTCTTACTGTGTTTGTCTGTTAAACTCTGAGATGGCCATTGCTATTGTTATTATTATTATTATTATTAGTATGTTTATAATGATGAACCTTCATGTTGCTGCTGCTAAACAAAAACCGGACCTTCTGCCATAGACCTGAAACCTCAACCAAGCCGGGCGTTAGCTAGCCGCTGTGCCCCCTGGAAACCCGAGCGGGAAAAAAACCCTGACCTCGAGTGCACCTGGACCCCGACGAAGCCTCCCAGGAGGACTGGGTGAAACCCCTCCTACCTTTATCCACGGGCCCGTCCCGCCTCGCTCAGACCACCTGGTTGCTCTCTTTGTTTTTTTGGCTTCCTAGGGCTTGATTCGTGTTGTGTTTGTGTTGTGACTTTCGAACTGTGACTCCTTTCAACCTTTTCCTTCCCATGATTCCATCCTCTGGATGTCCAGGGAGGGATGTATTACACCTTCACTGTGGCACTCCATCACAAGCCAACAAGTACACACTCAAAACCTCTTCAAGGGAGCAGACTAGTCCAGTAACACTGATGAACTGGTTAGGGATGAATGTTCATCTAACCCAGAAGGAAAGCAAGGCGTTGGCACTAAATGACTGCAGAGAACTGTTAAAAGACAAAGTCCATCCTTCATCCTGTTTAGCCTTATGAAGGTAGTTTCTGTTATAAGAGCTTTGAGAAGGTTATTTATTGAATAGCTGGTGTACCTGTTGTCCTGGCCAGAGTTTAGCCACAGCCTCTAGCTTGACATTTCGAAAATATGAGAGATTGATACCGTTATCTACTGTATGTTAAATGATGAAGCAACTCTAGTTTTGTCTCTTGGTACGGTTGCAAAAGAAAAACTAATTGTCTGGATGGGGTAGCTCTTAGCTTCTGGTTGATCTTTTCCACTCGACAGCTGTAGTACAGAAGTCGTTGGGAAAAGAAGAAAAAGACAAACAGGACTTAAATCCTCCCGAGACATCGCTCCGTGTGCCGTGGGCTTCGACTGTCCCGTCATCTTGATTTGCTCCCTGTTTTCGCACACTGAGCGAAGCAACAGTCATCTGTGATTTGAAGCGGGGGAGGCTGTGTGTGACTTGCACTGCTGAAGTCAGACGAGAGCAGTGAAAGACGTGTGGTGTGTTTTTTTGCAATGCAAATGATAATCATAGCATTTAACTGGTGGTTGGATGGTTTGTGTAGTGAAATCTGTATCATACGTACTGACTGATGACGTGTGAAGAGCCCATTAACCCAAAACATCCGTCACAAACTTTCACTGATGTACTACTGCGTCGAGTTCCCATTAGTTTGAAATGTTGAAAATGTAAAATGATTTCATTCATGGCAGATTAGACGTAGAATGAATGAAGAATTTGTGTTTGTCATTTTATCACAAAACGGGAAGCTTTGTTTAAAGTGTACTGATCACTGAATGACACGAGAGAAATATGCAAAAAGGAATGACCCAACTAGAGGAGGGGAGGGGGGGGGATGATGTCGTTAGAGTCAGACATGTTGGGCTACCAACGCTCTTAGAGGTGCAGTCCCATTTTGAAAAGATTGGTGATGTGTTGTCACTACGATTTGATTTAGTTTGTTAAAGATTAGATTTATCCGCCCTGTGAAATAGAAGAAACCCACAACATAAAAACGTTGTGAGCCCCACTGAGGTACAATCATTTCCCCTCTAATTTCAGTGTTTTTGGGTTGTTGGGCAAAAAATTCCATAATTATCTTTCAACATTTTTGTAATTCAAGTGGTCTAAGATAAAAACCAGACTTCTGCATTGCCTCTTGGCTCTGATTTTAGGCTTTAGAAAATCTAGCCCGTAAGGGAAGACTTTGGCCAATCACAGGTCATTTTCAGACCGAGAGAGAGAGCGTTCCTATTGGCTGTTCAGCGCATGCGTTGCCCGTGCGACAGAGAGATGGAGAGCTGCAGGGAGAGTTCTCACTCTACTTCAAATTCGGGTGTTTCTTTGCTTTCTACACCACTGCAGGTGTTTTGCTGATGTCTCTCCTCTTATCAGATATTATTATCATTAATATTTATGATGGAGGCTCATCACAGCTACACAAAAATACTCTGCTGGTCCCTCACGTCACAGCAGGAGCCAATGGTTTTCACTTTGACTTACAATTCAGTGGATTTCAGGAAGAATTTCAATCCCAACATCCTGACTCCTAACAGCCATACGTTACAGTACAGAATCGGTTTGAAATGGTTCCGTGTTGGTTTACTATCTGCACTTGAAGGATGATGTAACTTCCAATCAAAAAGAAAGGAATAGAGCCACAGTTGGAGTTGGAGATCTTAATCCAACGGGAACAATTGATACAAGTTAAGCCCCGACAGTCAGGAGACTTAATTATCATTGAATTGGGTTTCTTAAACTGCAGCTTGGAGCCTTAAATTAGCGTCCACATTGGTTTTAATGGACAAAAAATACTTTTTCTTACTTTAGATTTGAAAAATGAGAGCAGTTTAAGATTGTCTGTAAACAGTGAAGAGGTCCTTATTCCCCCTCTTCCTCCTCCTCAGTTTGATTCTTGCTACTGTCGGCTAAAAAACTCCTCCGGGACAAACTGCTTCTTTGAAGACGGCATCTGGGATTATTTTCTTCCTAGAAATAATTAATTTTTCTCAATGCTAAGATCGTCCCAAAAAGGAAGGGAAACAAAGTGCCCTGTGTGGAATTCTTGGTCAGGCTGTCGCTGATTTGAGAGTATTTGAAGTGATAATCAGGTAGTCTGTGGGGTGGGGGGCATTTGGGACTTTTTTTTTAATCTAACGGGTTCCTAAGTGTCAAAGCTCTCGCCAACCTCAGAAAAAGGGTTTTCTACGAGTGTTTCTGAGCCCAGGTCAGTTTACTTCAAAGCTGCAGAACAGCACCACACACACAAAAACCTGTACACAAAAAAGAACTAGGCAAATGACAATCTTTAGAAAGGTGTAATTTGCTCACTGTTTGATTTCCATTCCTTGTGTCTGTCTGTTGTCCCGTGGGACAGACCGGGCCAATAATCAGAGTGGTTTCAGCCCTCCGTTCTCCTCCTCCTGTTGTTGTTGTTGTTGATGATGACATCTCCACCGGCTCAGCAAACGGCCGACACCCATTTCTATCTGATTTCTATTTTTTAGAATTATTATTATTACCAGTGTTCTGAATCTTCTTAACGTTATTATTTTATAGATATATTTTGTAGTGCAAGTAAAGTGGTCTTTTTTGAAAAAAGATATTTTGTACACATTTTGCGTACACTGCACATTCCAAACATAGATGTCAACCAACATGGGGGGGGGGCCCTGACCGGCATCACCGCCAACATTTGTCAAATCTCAGATATATACGATGGACGGATTTAAAGCCCTTACTGTCCCGATAACCCAACTCCTCATTGAGTGTAATGTCCCTTTAAAGGTTACGTTTCCACACCGACACGGTTGTAAGATCACAGTCTGGCGTTGATCTAACCTAAAACAGGATTCCATGTGTTTGGAGGCTTGAAGAAGAGCTTGGAGAAAAGGTCACGGCAACTTCCTGACCTGTCAGACGTCACGGAGGCGTAAACATGGACGCTCCGGCTGGCGACATTTTCTTTTGCAGGATGGTAGGGGAAGACTCATGAAGGGCTAGTACTCGTTGCCTGCTCTGGTTGGGTTGGTTAGGTTTAGGCAACAGGAGTGGGATTGGTTATGGTTAGGGTAAGAATGTCAGGGCGAGCCAATCAGGGATCAGTCTTCCCCTACCAGCCTTCAAAAAAGAAAATGTGCCTCCGGCTGACGAGTAGCAGCTGAGAACAGAGCAAAATGTCATTACTATTATTATTACTACAGCACTAAATCAAAGGTCTTACCACCTTATCTGTATGACATATAGCCTTTTAGTCTTCACTGGAAAACAAGTGCAGGTTTATGGTAGAAGATTAGGGCCACGTGGGAAAAAATGGATTGAGTTCTGAGTTTAACAATTCTAAGACTTTTTTTTAAAGTCAAAGTAATTTATAAAGTCTAAAAATGTTAAAGTTTTTAGAAAATAGTCATAATTCTGAGAATAAAATCAGAATTCTGACTTTTTTTTAAAAAACTTTAAAAAAAAAATTAGACTTAAAAAAGAATCTGAATTCTGACTTTATAAAAAAAATTTAGACTTAAAAAAAATCTGAATTCTGATTTTGAAGTCGGAACTCCAATAAATCTTTCCACATGCGGCCCTAATCCTCTTCTGTACGAGTTAAAGACAAGTGGAATATTGAAATGATCATTTCTTTATTTGTCACTCACAGTGACTTTCTGTAGAGATTCTTCTCTTGGATATTTCAAGGCTGCCTATGGAGGAACATGGTTGACATATTTCAACCAAATTGTAGGAAGCCAATGTGTTTATTAACAGAGAATAAGATGCATCTCAAACTACTGGGAGCTATTAGCTGAGCTCAGGAGCCCAATAAATGCTTGACTACACTGTAAAATATGCTACTTTATTAATTTTTATTTCTTAAATTCCTTCTTAATACATGATGTAAATCTGGACATTTGAAAAGAAAAGAAAACCTAATCCTTCACTTTTAATTTCATTTTTTTCTTTTGTTCTTAATAATTTGTGTTCATTTGAAGAACATCCTCAGATCTTTAAAGGCAAAGACATTTTTGGGAAATATGCTTATTGGCTTTCTTGCCGAGAGTTAGTAGAGAAGATCGTTACCGCTGTCACATCTGTGCGTTAAATATGAAGCTGCAGCCAACCTAATCTTAGCTTAGCATAAAGACTGAAAACCGAGGGAAACGGGTAGCCTGGCTAGCCTTTTCCCCCTGCTTCCAGTCTTTATGCTAAGCTAACTAGCTGCTGGTTGCAGCTTCATGTGTACCAAACCGACATGATAGTGACAGTGCTGCAGGGGAAGCTTGGAACCCTCAGAGGAGCTGTGATGCCGGCCGGGTCTCCAAAACCATCACACACTTCTTGAGCCAGTCTGGTCTCAACACACACACACACACACACACACACACACACACACACACACACAAACAAAATGGAAGAAAAAAAAAAGAAATGAAAGGAGAAAAAATAATGGACCTTTTTTATTTTTCTATAATGGCAGAGTGTACTGTCAAAATCAAAAGAATGGCTTTCTGAGCCCAGTTGTTTTGAACTTCTGTTCCTTTTCGGTGGTGCTTTAGATGCTTTCATTGATTTATTTATTTTTTGCGATATTTGATTCTTTTCTTTGCCTGTGTTCACCTGACTTTGTACCGGACTCTTGATTGTCTTGAGTTCCCTCCCCCGGGGGCTTTGTACCTACAGTAATACCAATGTGAAACCTGTATTCTCCTCCTGATTTGACTCAGTGGAAGTGTGATGTTTACATGTACAGATTTTTGCGATTCTTTCTGGTTTGTTTTTTTTGTTTCCTCTCATCTCTCTATCCTTCTCTCTCCCCCCCATCATCCCTGTTTTCAGTTAATCTGACTCCTTCCTTAGACACTGAAGGGAAATGGGACTGCGTCTAAACACAATTCTAACCACTTCACACATAAGCCTATGTCGCTCGAGGGGACACGTTGACGTTTTTTTCTTTTCAGTCGATCACTTTTCTTCACCAGACTCCTGCTTACATTTTTCTTTTTTAGCTTTTAGAAATGCCTTGTTAGCAGTCACTTAGCATCTGGGCTAAAGGTGCGCCTCTGTTTTGGCTGAGGAACACCAGTTCACTGTGTGCCAACGGTGCAGGATTTCATTTCGGTGCTCTGGTGAAGGAACGTCACGCGGCTGAAATTTTAAAGCGCTGCGCCCCCCCCCTGGACGAAACCGATTGTTTGTTGTTGTTGTTTTTTTTTTTTTTTTTGGAAGGGGGGGAGGGAGTCAAGCTGTGTGTTTGTTTGGCTCAGCGGGGGCCGACCTCTCGGCTAACTCTACAGCACACAAAAATCCCAGTGGGGCCACAGTGACCCCCCCCACTGGTGTGTCCTCAGTGAATGATAAGCCATGACAGACCCCGTGTGTCGGGTCTCTTAGTCTATTAGTATATTTAGCAAAACTTTAAACTGCAGAAGACAAAACTCAACCTCAGGAAAAAAAAAAAAAAAAAAACATGACTTTTGTAAAAACACGTCTACTGAAGGCCCATTTCCCTCTCTTTGATACCATATAAATTATATCAAAAATTCTTTTTATATTTATTGTGTTTATAATTATAACAGTGGATACCTTTTTTTTTTTTTTCCAGTACCTGTGGCTAAATATTTTGATTCTTTAGAAAAAAAGTGTTGATAATATATGTGAAGCAACTTAAGTGATCGAGGAAAAAAAAATGAAATGTAGTCTTGTTTTTTTCTTCTGTCTGTTGGTTTGTTTAGCCCAACAATGAGAACATATCATTCTGGTCCATGACAAAGAAACCAATGATCGATAAAAACGGAGCTTTCTTATGTGTGATGTCACTGCTAAGGCTGAAATGTTTCTGGACTTTAAAAAAAAAAAAAAAAAAAAAAAATTGTGACCATTTTAGTTTAGTTTTTTTTGTTTTCTCCCGAGCTGTACGTCACAAAGCTAAATATACTAATAAAAGGGTGTGCTATCTATCAAACAGAGCAGCGTTTCTTCTTTATATTACACACCCACTGATGAAGGAAAGGTACAAGTTAGAGTTACCTGCAGGGGCGTAGCACCAGACCCTGGGCCCTAGGCAGTTCTGATGGGCCCCCATGTTCCTCAACACCCCCCAAAACATCTGTACACATGAATCTGGACGCCTAGCTGTTTAAAGGGTAATAAATGTAATGCTTAGAGTAGCCTGATAACACACATTTCAAACCTGCTTTCTCAACATTCTCTAGCCTACTTTACTGTGGTTACTACTACATTGTGTTGGTTTTCTCTGTACCTTTACTTGCCAGCCTGCGTACTATGGTGTCTCTCTGATCATCTGTTAATTTATCTGGCCATAGTCCTGGATCCTCAGGCAAAAACTGGTCACTGCTCTGCCTACTTTCCAGTTCCTCAGCTCTCATTTCCACACTGTGCTCAGAGCAACACTCATGCTCCCTGCTGTCTTCACCCATCATCCTCAATCACATCTTCTCTATCATCTTTCTCTATGAAGGATACATCTGATATTAGCCTCTTATCCTAATTGTAACCTAATATAATAAAACACACTAACATGTTAGTGTTACTTAACACCTTTCAGTCAAAATGGCTAAACATGGTTTGTTTTAATTTTGATATAAACTTCCCTTGTTTCAAATCCAAAAAGGAGGCTGAGGGTTCTGTTGCTCCCTGCTGTGACAGTTTCTGAAACTGAGGGCCATGTGTTTCACAATGTTAATATCTGCTTCTACTAAATCTGACATAACTATAATGTTGACATGATATGTATCTACCAATGAGCTACCAAGCTACCTATGACACTGATTAGCCTATTATTGCTAATTATAGACATTATAGCCTATTAATTTAAAATTAAACATGTTTTAAATTAGGCTATTACAATGGTGTGTTATATGCAAACAGCATTGCTAGTGTAGTTTATTTATTTAGCCTTTACCTCAGATTACATGTATAACCAAATTATCATTTGAAAGTGTATGTTCTCCTCTTTATATGGGTTGTCTCAGTCCGTTTTTAGCACCAACACTCACGGAGATATTCAAGCAGTTTAGCACCATGGATTTGGTTTTCTAGTTTGTGCTCACCTCTCTTTGAAAATAAGTCAGTTACCAATTGTTTCCCCTCATTTTGTTTTCTCTCCTTCTCCTGTCTTTCCTTTCTTTTTTGGTAAGGCAAGGCAAGGCAGCTTTATTTTTATAGCACATTTCAGCAACAGGGCAATTCAAAGTGCTTTACATAAAACATGAAAGAGCAGTTATAAAACAATTAAAAACAATTTAAAAGACAAGAATACATTTTACAGTGCAGTATAAGAATTTAAAGAACTGAGAGATAAAATACGCAAATAAAGAACAGTTAAAAATGTTAAACATATAAAAGCAGAAAAAATAGGTTAATTGAAAAAAGGACCAATATGTCAGACATCTCAAGCAGTTCGGTCCATATCTCTGGTTCATCTCACCAACAATGGGTCCAGATGCTTCACATGGAGGATACATCCCCCATAGTTACAGAAGCTTTAGTTCTTTTTCAATGCAGTCGTCACCACAAGGCTTAGTTCTTTTCTTCGGCAAACCTCGCAAAACCCGGAACGGTCTTCAGACCGTCTCTAATAGTCAGGAAACGTGCTAGTTTCGTAGACTATTTTATTATCAATTTAATAGTCAAGAACTCGCTTAGGGTGTCACAGACTATTTACTATTTTATGTCTTCCGCAGTCCGTCTCGAAATAGTCAAGAGCTTGTTTAAAGTGTCACAGACTATCTTATAAATAGTCAAGAGCTTCTTTAAATTGTCACAAACTATTTTTTATTTTTTTTTATTTAATAGTTTCTCAGACTATTTCTGTTCAATTGTAATTGTTTTGGTCTTCAGACCCTTTTGTTAGTTATCAAACTAACTTTGTTGACAGTCCACAGCCTGTCTCTTCTGTAATCTATTGGCATACCCGTATCAAAGAAATAATCAGAAGTATGTCCGTAGCATGATTTGGCTTTCTTTGACAAAGACATAGAGCTCAACAGTCCCGCCCACAGCGGGTTCCGGAAGTAAAAATACAATGCAATTTCTCCATTGACAATTTGGAGTATAAGCCATAAAATGATAACCGTCAATGGTAGACTTAAAACCAGCATGTCGACGTGACTAAGCGATTTTATATAATCATATAGACGCCTAAAATCATGGGGCACCAACCTTGTTTTGCGATAAAAGTCTTTTATTCGCGATGTCTTGGATAAGTACTTCATTACCCACAATCCTGAACAATCCCACAGTGACGCCTCTGATTGGTGGAACTCATGCTGGTGAGGAAGGGAGGAGGGGGAGCTGCCTGCACGATCCGTCACGAGGATTTACGACACTGCACGAATCACGATCTGTTCCACGCTTTGCCGTTAGCCTCCGCTGGGAAGCTAACGTTAGTTTAGCTAACAGCTATTTCGGCTAACCGCTAGCTGACAGCTTGATTCAGTCTAAAATAACGTTAACTCAAACTAAACACTGGGAAAGCAGGCTACAGCTGATGTAACAGCCATTATATATTTTAACGGTTATTTTCAGGTTTTATTTTGAGGGTCTGTTAAAGTTACAAAAAATTACATGCTGTCTCAGCTAGCAGTTAGCTGAATTAGCCGTTAGCTAAACTAACATAGCTTCCTTTATTCAGTGGTGCGCAGTGGTTTATGGGATGAGTAGTTCCTTCGCTTTGAAATGACGATATGTACACAGTCTTGTACCTTTGACTTTTTTTTGGATTTTGTGATCGTGTTTTCACTCTAAATGGTACATTGTATTCATATGAGTCACGTACCATCTGGTTAGCCTTAACTCTTTATGGACGGAGTTTTCCAGACGTCAATGGGAGAAATGACGGGAAATTTACTTCCGGAACCCAAGGTCTCTCAGAGGAGGGGCGGGACTGTTGAGCTCTATTTCTACAGCAGAAGTTTGCGCTCCACCAGACGCTCAACTGAACTAGCTAATGTAAACAAAATGCGTGCAGATGGACTAAACCATTTGGCGCATTAGCAAGGGGTGGGTGAGACCTAATCTTTTTTTGTATACAAAATGTAGTCAAAATGTAGTCAATCAACCAAGTTATTCAGCCAATACACTAACTTTACATTTCATCTGACATGCATTATGAAATTGAATTAGGAAATGAAAATATCCAGGTGAAATAAAATATATTACAGACTTTTCAAGGGCCCTCTCACCCCTTGGGCCCTGGTAATCAGTATCGGTTTTACCCCCAGTCCGACGCCCCTGGTTACCTGAACATGTTCCTTACTGTTACTTTCTAATTCCACTTACATTACTCCACGACATTTATATTACAGCTGTAGTTGATTTCACACTTTTTATTCACATATAGGCTTAAAGGTATTTTTTGGGGGGCATTTCAGCCTTTAATGTCAAGAACAGCTAGATATGAGAGGGGGGGAGGACATGCAGGAAAATCGTCAGAGGTCGGACTCGAACCCTGGACATTCTGTGTCGAGGCATACACCCCTACATATGTGCGCCCGCTCTACCAACTGAGCTAACCCAGCCACGCTGTGTAGTGTTTTAAGTATTTGATTAGCTAAAATCAACGTCTTCATTCATAAATATGTCCTCGTTGGTGTAAAATGACCTCTGCCAATGATCTGACTTACAGGGGTGCTCATAAGTTTATGCTAAAGTTGACTAAAAAGAGGAATAAAAAATCATCTTTTGGAAATTGATCTTAATGCCTTAATTTAAAAAAATGCAGAAAAATCCGACCTTTAAGGACCCCAATTTTCTTTATGAATGAATAATGTCCATCCATCCATCTTCGTCCACTTATCCGGTGTCGGGTCGCGGGGGGAGCAGCTCCAGCAGGGCACCCCAAACTTCCCTTTCCCGAGCAACATTAACCAGCTCCGACTGGGGGATCCCGAGGCGTTCCCAGGCCAGGTTGGAGATATAATCCCTCCACCTAGTCCTGGGTCTTCCCCGAGGCCTCCTCCCAGCTGGACGTGCCTGGAACACCTCCCTAGGGAGGCGCCCAGGGGGCATCCTTACCAGATGCCCGAACCACCTCAACTGAATGAATGAATAATGTATCGTAAATAAATTAATGTTCTTCCTTAAAATATATATTGGGCATAAGTCAGTCCACCCCTATGTTAAATTCCCATAGAGGCAGGGAGATGGTTATTTTTAAAGGCCAGTTATTTCATGGATCCAGGATACTATGCATCCTGATAAAGTTCCCTTGGTCCCCCATCACCACCTACCCTTCACCATACCTACAGATTGGCATGGTTTTATTTCAGTTAGCCTAATAGCTGGTTTGATTTGCATTGAGAGATGATTTTATGGAAAGTACCCCATTACCACATTACAAGTCCAAGTAGGCTTCCATATGGTTCCGTCATCGCTGAGAGCCGATGAAAAACATTAAATAAAAAATAAATCACTAGCCTACCAGTCTAGATAATCCACTACCGTCGTGCTTGTTCAGAGCCAGCGTCAGGTGACTGAAACCAGCTGAAACGGAGAAGGAGATCAGTGAGTAGCGCTCGTCACTGCCCTTTAGTTCATAATGGAGGATCAGACTTATACACCAAGCCACAGGAGAAGGAATCCTCGTCGCCAAAAAAAAGCTAAAACCGGAAGACATGTTGTCATAGCTTCTTGGTACATAACGGCTACCGTAGCTGCAACACACATTAGAAAAAGCGAGGCGCTAGAGGGCACTATTGGTTTGAATGCAAAACACAATTTCACCGCTTCCTACACAGTGGACCTTTATAGTATGCGAAATACAATGTTATGTTAAAGATTAAACCAAAGGCTTTGTAACTTTTTAGGCTTGTGTAATTTTTAGAGGTATTTTATATTTTGTTATTTTTCTTTATATTTTCCATCCATCCATCCATCCATCCATCTTCGTCCGCTTATCCGGTGTCGGGTCGCGGGGGGAGCAGTTCCAGCAGGGGACCCCAAACTTCCCTTTCCCGAGCAACATTAACCAGCTCCGACTGGGGGATCCCGAGGCGTTCCCAGGCCAGGTTGGAGATATAATCCCTCCACCTAGTCCTGGGTCTTCCCCGAGGCCTCCTCCCAGCTGGACGTGCCTGGAACACCTCCCTAGGGAGGCGCCCAGGGGGCATCCTTACCAGATGCCCGAACCACCTCAACTGGCTCCTTTCGACGCAAAGGAGCAGCGGCTCTACTCCGAGCTCCTCACGGATGACTGAGCTTCTCACCCTATCTCTAAGGGAGACGCCAGCCACCCTCCTGAGGAAACCCATTTCGGCTGCTTGTACCCTGGATCTCGTTCTTTCGGTCATGACCCAGCCTTCATGACCATAGGTGAGGGTAGGAACGAAAACTGACCGGTAGATCGAGAGCTTTGCCTTCTGGCTAAGCTCTCTTTTCGTCCTAACGGTGCGATAGATTGAATGCAATACCGCACCCGCTGCGCCCGATTCTCCGACCAATCTCCCGCTCCATTGTCCCCTCACTCGCGAACACAACCCCAAGGTACTTGAACTCCTTCACTTGGGGTAAGGACTCATTCCCTACCTGGAGAAGGCATTCCATCGGTTTCCTGCTGAGAACCATGGCCTCAGATTTAGAGGTGCTGATCCTCATCCCAACCGCTTCACACTCGGTTGCGAACCGATCCAGTGAGTGCTGAAGGTCGCAGGCCGATGATGCCATCAGGACCACATCATCTGCAAAGAGCAGCGATGAGATCCCCAGCCCACCAAACTGCAACCCCTCCCCACCCCGACTACGCCTCGATATCCTGTCCATAAATACTACAAACAGGATTGGTGACAAAGCGCAGCCCTGGCGGAGGCCAACCCTCACCTGAAACGAGTCCGACTTACTACCGAGAACCCGGACACAGCTCTCGCTTTGGTTGTACAGAGATTGGATGGCCCTGAGAAGAGACCCCCTCACCCCATACTCCCGCAGCACCTCCCACAGTATCTCCCGGGGACCCGGTCATACGCCTTCTCCAAATCCACAAAACACATGTAGACCGGTTGGGCATACTCCCAGGCTCCCTCCAGGATCCTTGCGAGTGAAGAGCTGGTCCGTTGTTCCACGACCAGGACGGAATCCGCATTGTTCCTCCTCAACCCGAGGTTCGACTATCGGCCGAACCCTCCTTTCCAGCACCTTGGAGTAGACTTTACCAGGGAGGCTGAGAAGTGTGATACCCCTATAATTGGCACACACCCTCTGGTCCCCCTTTTTAAAGGGGAACCACCACCCCAGTCTGCCACTCCTTTGGCACCGTCCCCAGACTTCCACGCAATGTTGAAAAGGCGTGTCAACCAGGACAGCCCCTCCACACCCAGAGCCTTGAGCATTTCTGGACGGATCTCATCAATCCCCGGGGCTTTGCCACTGTGTAGTTGTTTGACTACATCAGTGACTTCCGCCTGGGAAATCGACGACAATCCCCCATTATCCTCCAGCTCTGCCTCTAACATAGAGGGCGTATTAGTCGGATTCAGGAGTTCCTCAAAGTGCTCCTTCCACCGCCCTATTACCTCCTCAGTTGAGGTCAACAGTGTCCCATCCTTACTGTACACAGCTTGGATGGTTCCCCGCTTCCCCCTCCTGAGGTGGCGAACAGTTTTCCAGAAGCACTTTGGTGCCGACCGAAAGTCCTATATTTTCCACATGTATTTATTCTTTTATTTATTCCTCTTTTATTATTTCCACAATTATTTTAATATTCAGTTTATTGAATTCTTTTTAATGGCACTCCTATCTCTTATCACGTTTTACACTCAACTTCTCCCATGCTTTCATTAAAATAGCAAACATTATAATCAGATATCAGTTGTAGACAGAGACTTCATTTACTGCAGAACGACTACTTTTACTTTACTACTTTTATATTTTGTTGATAATACTTTTGTTCTTTTACTTAAGAGGAATTTTGAATTGGACCTGAACTTGAAACCCCCCTCCACCTTGACCACCCTCTCTCCTCCTCAATAGCTCCAGACACAGAAATGGCACATCCTAAGGAAAGCTCATTGTGGGACTGGCTCTAGTGGCTGTAATTCTGCACCAAGGCTGAATTTCGGGAAAGAGACTTCAGATACAGTATGCGTGGACCACTAAGGTCTATATAAAAGAGACTTCAGATACAGTATTAGTGGACCACTAAGGTCTATATAAAAGAGACTTCATATACAGTATTAGGGACCACTAAGGTCTATATAAAAGAGACTTCAGATACAGTATTAGGGGACCACTAAGGCCTATATAAAAGAGACTTCAGATACAGTATTAGTGGACCACTAAGGCCTATATAAAAGAGACTTCAGATACAGTATTAGTGGACCACTAAGGTCTATATAAAAGAGACTTCAGATACAGTATTAGGGGACCACTAAGGTCTATATAAAAGAGACTTCAGATACAGTATGCGTGGACCACTAAGGTCTATATAAAAGAGACTTCAGATACAGTATTAGTGGACCACTAAGGTCTATATAAAAGAGACTTCATATACAGTATTAGGGACCACTAAGGTCTATATAAAAGAGACTTCAGATACAGTATTAGGGGACCACTAAGGCCTATATAAAAGAGACTTCAGATACAGTATTAGTGGACCACTAAGGCCTATATAAAAGAGACTTCAGATACAGTATTAGTGGACCACTAAGGTCTATATAAAAGAGACTTCAGATACAGTATTAGGGGACCACTAAGGTCTATATAAAAGAGACTTCAGATACAGTATTAGGGGACCACTAAGGCCTATATAAAAGAGACTTCAGATACAGTATTAGGGGACCACTAAGGCCTATATAAAAGAGACTTCAGATACAGTATTAGGGGACCACTAAGGCCTATATAAAAGAGACTTCAGATACAGTATTAGGGGACCACTAAGGTCTATATAAAAGAGACTTCAGATACAGTATTAGGGGACCACTAAGGCCTATATAAAAGCATCCAAAAAGCAGCATGATATAGGACCTTTAAGTAAACTGTCCTTCCTCCTCCTTCTTTTCATTTTTTTATTGCAGGATCATATTCATTTAGCTGAAAAATCCAGGTTCTTTGAGCTTTAAACTTTGTGAAGTGAACCAGAACAGTCTGTCAGTCTGTAATATGGAGACTGTTCCTCACTTCTCTGATGTAACTGTAGCTTATAAAGTCAATGTGCACACTGAGAAACTGAGCCTTTCACCCAGTTAAAGACGCCGTTCCAATTGAAAGATTAAGATTAGAGCTCAAGCTGAAAATCTTTCATGTTGGATTTGAATCAGTTTTAGGATTTAAACTTTCCTGCTGCTTTAAGATGGTAAAGGCCAACTGTCTAGTAGGATACTATTTTCATAGCAGGCTTATATGAAGGACGGGAGATGCCAAAATCGAAATCATTCTTTGTGTTGGCGTTCTAACCTCCGGTGGATTTGTGAGGACTATGGTTAACTGTTCCTCAGATCTCTGCAGGGTAAATCCAGACAACTAGCTAGACTATCTGTCCAATCGGAGGTTTCTCTCACACGACTAAAACTACTTTTGAACGTCCACATGTTCCACCAAAACAAGTTCCTTCCTGAGACTATTTAGCAGAGGCTCTGTGGCTCCGTCTGGAGCTTAGCACCGCCCAAGACGATTGTGATTGGTTTATAGAAATGCCAATAAACCAGAGCACGTTTTTTTCTCCCATCCAGGAATGATGTGTGGACTAGTCAGACCCTCCTCCACAGTGCTGTGAAAAAAGGTCTGGCAATGGGAGACTAAGGGAAGGATAAACTCAAGGGCAACTAGACTTGGTTAAAGGTGCTCTGTAGGGGGTCAGCCCTATGTTCCCACAGCCCTATATTCCCACATTTCTAAGATTTTTCTTAAAATTAGGTTCTATTTTCCCACAGCCCAATGTTCCCACATTTCTAGGACATTTTCAAAATTAGGTCTTGTGTTCCTACATTTCCCTTACATTTAAGCCCTATCCTTCCACATTTTTTAGGGTTAAGGTTTAGGGTTAGGATGATAAAATCTGATACAAATTCATGAAAAAGGAAATGTTGGAACAAAGGCAGACGTTCCTACTGTTCACTCAGAAGTGAAGAAGTCTCTTGGATGAGAGACCAAAAGTCTTCGGTGCGCCTTTAACCAAGTCAAGTTGCCCTTGGGTTTACATTTAATGGCATATTAATTTATCTAGTCATTTATTTATTAACTTATTTATTTTATTTTTGATTTAGGCAGCTTCTGTCCTCCATATTCTTGTGAGGATAAGGCTGGATTTCTTCTGAAAGACCAAAATCACAGCCTGGCGCTCCCCCCCTTGTCCATTTTAGAAGACACTACTTTAAAGTACTTAAGAGCTAGGGGACAGGTGTCTGTGCTTTACAATCTGTTTGTCAGTGGATCTAATGAGTCCTCAAATGATATATTACGGGCCTGGAATATGGATTTAAATGTAAATGTATCGGAGGAAGAATGGTCAGAGGCCTGCTCTTTGGTGAAAACTCAGTCAGTTGGTTATTGGTTGTATTATTGGCAAGGTGATTCCTACTGATCCTAAGTTATGTATCCTGAATATTTACCCTGTCAATTTTGTGATAACTAATGATGAAGAAACTTTTAATTAGTATGTGCCTTTTGGAGGCTAAAAGGTGCCTTGCTAAGTCATGGAAAAAAACAACTGTATGTGGCGTCTCTGAATGGTTAAACGGAGTCACTTCCTATCTGGCACTGGAAAAGATAAGTTATTTCATAAAAAACAAGATCCATAGGTTTTGGAGTATTTGGAGAGTTTTTTATAATTTCCTGGACAATGAAAGTATACGAAGTGATGGAGGGAGTGTGATTTGATTGTGACTGTGGCTGTATCTCCCCTTTTATATATATACCCTTTTTTTTCTTTTTTTTGTATAGATCTGTTCATATTGTAATTTTATTCATTACTGTGTAAATCCTTGCTTATGTGCATATATCATTTTAGTATTCTAGTGATGGTAACATAACTTAACAGAACTTCTGCGTTTCTTTTGATGTGGGGAGGGGGATGGATGTGCTATGTACGACTGTTCCGTTCGTGCATGCTGTCTGTTTGTGTTTCTTTTCTTTTTTGTTGTTGTACTTGCCTTTGTTGTAAAGGAAACTAAAACCCAATAAATACATGTTTGAAAAAAAAGAAAAAAACAAAATCATGAATGTGTTAGTCCGTCTCTCAATACTTTTTGACTTCTATACTCACAAATATATAGTTTGACTTAAAAAAAAACAAAAAAAAAACAGCTGCTCACTGTAGTGTAGGAAACGGTGCATTTGTTGGGGACTATTTATAGCCGCAGATTAATCCACATTTGGGGCTCTAGTAAATATTAGGCTACTGGCAGCAGGACGGTGTGTGTGGGATTGAGTCAGAATAACAGTGTGTGTGTGTGTGTGTGTGTGTGTGTGTGTGTGTGTGTGTGTGTGTGTGTGTGTGTTCATGGTGATGCAGGAGCATGTCAGCCATGCAACAGTGTGGCTCACTGATGTGTTTCTAACAACAATGGAGCTCATAGAACATTGGAAGACGATCCATCACACAGGACTTGTTACATTTGCTGTTGGTTTAGCTCTCTTCGTGAGCTCCTCTTGGACTACTGCTTTGTTTGTGTTGTGTGCTCATTTCAGAGCAACACAACTAAAAGAGATCTACATCCTCTACTCTATCTCTTCTCATAACATAATTTAGGAGTATCCAACCGAGCACAGAGCTTCTAATAATAAGAGGCAACTGTATCCTAGAGTATTGATGCAGAACTGATGCAGGATTAAAGGCATAAAGGGAGGGAGTCTACACAGGCTGCAGTCATTACACTCCACAGTCTATAAATAAAAAGCCAGAGGAAGATGAGATTCAAATATTGGGACAGAGTAAAAAAAAGAGTCTTCAGCACCTTCAGACTCTGGTATTACACTCATTTACTTTTATTGCTCCCAGGGCCGAGCTCTTGTCTTTAAATCGCTTGTTTTGTCCAACCAACATTCTATAAAACAAATAATAATATTTTTTTTGCTGGTTGCCATTTAATTAATCAATCATATTATCTCAACATTATTTTTCTCCCATGATGAGATCAAGTTCAAGATCAAAACTTTTAAAGTGAATACAAATGTATTCTACATGTACTAAGTATTATGTATTAGATAAAGTACTAATAGGTCAATATGAAGTATTACAAAACGGAAGTGTTTTCATGATGTAGCCTAATAAAGAGAAATAATAAAAACCGTTTGATTTAGTACTTGACATTCACGAGGTTGGTGTTTAGCAAACACAGACTCCATCGTTTCCTCAACCACAGCAACCTTCAGGGAAAACTGGCCCGCAGCCTTGTGGGAAGAAATGAGTTTAAGGGGGTTGAGTTCCTGCCTGTTAAGCTTAGAGTTGAACAACTTAAACTCAATCATATGTACAGTATTATTAATGGTGTAGCCCCAAAGTATTTGGGATTTCAGATTTTAATGGTACATACTCAAGATGCCCATGAGACTAGGGCCAGTGTCCGTTCATGTAAGGTGCCATGTGTGAATAGCGAAGCCAGAAAATTCTTTTTTTATACAGGAATTATTTTATGGAATAGTCTTCCACTTCATATCAAAATGGCAGTAACGAAAAGGGATTTTAGACATAAAGTTAGGGCCTACTTATGGAATAAAATAGATAATTAGGGGGAAATAAAATCTAGATTGGGGACAGGGACATTTATTGTTTGGTAAGTCATGGTGTTTTAGCTGTTTTTTTGATGTGTAGTTTTATTTTTATTGTTTTAATCTTAGGACTGTATGTGTTTGCATGTGTTGTATGTCCTGTTCTCTTAAATCAGGGACCATGTTGGAAAAAAGTGTTTCTCGCTTTTACATGTTATCCCTTGGATCCCCTTGTTGTCTTTCTATATCCATAAATAAACCAAACCAAACCAAAAAGCCTGAAAGGCATGCGGACGCACGCGCGCGCGCGCGCACACACACACACACACACACACACACACACACCGCCTCCCCTGACGTACGCAGTACGCAGGTGTGTGAGCAGCAGGAGGTGTGTGCGGAGCGCCAAACTGAAACTTTTTACGCACCGTGCCGCCGCTTCACATTCACATCTTTCTCTCTTCCTCTCGCGGATTAAACACGTGCGCAACTAGTGCTGCGGCCGTTTTCCCGTTTGCACCAGAATACAATGGATTAATATTTCCTTGAGAGCCATGCTCACGGTCTTGGCTCGCGCCGCCGAGTCCTCGCAGGGAACCGATCCGACTTGGATGCCCTCCATTCCCGTTTCCTTTCCGCATTCCCGCAGCCGCCGTGCGCAATGCAGGCGTGGAGCTCAGATCCGTGATCTCAACAGAAAAAAAACCGGTTCCTCCGGTTAATCTGGCCAACTATTGTTGGCGGTGCATTATGTTTCCAGCCAGAGGAAGAGAGGAAGCCCGAAGGACTGAACGGCTGCTTGCTGTAGGCGCTAAAAGGCCGTTTTCAGCGCACTGAAAGCCTGAAACCGCGTTTTATTGATCGGTGTTACGGTATAATCTGGAATAAGTCCCCCACCGCCGCGCTCCTTCATGTCCCGGGATGGAGGGCTGCTGTCGCGCCTGTATGCCGTGTTTGAGCGGGCTCTGGAACTGCCTATGGCCGGACTCCCGCGACCCGGACGTCCCCAACAACAACCATGTCATCGCCAACCCGGCCGCCGCGGAGACGGCGGAGATCCGCACCGTGTCCGGGGACATCCGCGTCCCGTCGCCCAAGAAGCGACCGGTGCAGCTTTACGCGGCGCTCTTCGATTTCGAGGCCCGTAGCGACGACGAGCTGACGGTGAAGGAGGGGGACAAGCTGTCGGTGATCGAGAAGCGGGGGGAGTACGTGCTGGCCAAGAAGCTGACGGGGTCTCTGGAGTCCGGACTGATCCCGGCCAACTACGTGGCTCTGCTGCAGGACGAGTTCGCCAAACACAAGTGAGTGTTGGAAATCCATCATCTGCTCTTCTCTTTTTCTTTATTCGCCAAATGCCACCTGATTCCACGGTGCTGATGGGAGGAGAACTGGTGCTGGATTTGCTGTGAGTCCTCGGGTCAAATTGGACCCGTTTTCCAAGTTTCTGAATAACAAATCTGGGTTTCCTTTAACCAATAGTATCACGGATGGTTCCACACACGGAATAGGCTGTGGTTATCCATCAACATACGTTTCTCTGATCTTAATTAGTCCAAATAATTCATCATTTCTGGGGGTTTTAACTCCAAAATTAGGTTTAATTTAAAATGAATGACATTTATAGACCGTGAAGTCCAAAATAAGTGTACAACTAGTAGTAATAAGAATGAAGTTGGCTTAGAAGATGTAACACAAAATTGTAATGCCAATGATAATTTATACTTTATGCTTTATGAACAGGCAAAACAGACTGGGCCAATTTTGACCTGGGAGGAGAACACAAGGGTTACCCACGCCAAAGTTAGACAGAGAGACATGTAGAGGGACAGACCTGAAGACAGATCCAGAGAGACATGTAGAGGGACAGGTCTGAAGACACAGGTCCAGAGAGACATGTAGAGGGACAGACCTGAAGACACAGATCCAGAGAGACATGTAGAGGGACAGACCTGAAGACACAGATCCAGAGAGACATGTAGAGAGACAGACCTGAAGACACAGATCTTAAATCCTGTTTCCATTCTGAAAACTGGGACATGCTGTAAATAAAAGCTGACAACTGACCAGTGTTGATATCAAAATATCATTATGAAGTGGTTCAGTCACCACTGAAAATACTAAATGTATCACCGTGTCTACTCTTGATGATGTCATTTAGCCTTCCTGGCAGATTTTTACAGTTATGTCAAATCGTATCTAGAGCTGAAACGATTAGTTGATTAGTTGGTTAGTCAATCAACCGAAAATGGTTTTGATAGTTGATTTTTACTGATTTACTTAGGCTATTTACAGTTTTTATGTTATTTGAAATGTAATATTTTGAGGTCGTTGCTAAAAATGATAACTTAAAAATTAAGCTGCAACTATTTTGATAATTGATGAATAATTTAAGTAATGTGTGAAAGCAAACATGGCAAAACCCCACTGGTTCCACCAGCTCAAATGTGAATATTTTATTTGGTTTTCTTAGTCTTTAATGAAATCAAATTAAATATCTTCAAGTTTTGGACCATTGGTTGGACAACCTGATCTTAAAATAGTTAGGGCTGCTGCTAACGAGTAGGCTATTTTCATTCAATTAATCGGTTAATTGTTTTCTTGATTGATGGTTTGATTCATTATAAATCTGAAAATGGTCCCAAAAAAAATCCCAAAGCCCAAGTTGAGATTGAAACAGCTTGTTTTGTCCAACAGACAGTCTGACATTCAAAGATATGCAATTTACTGTCACAGATGACTTACAAAATAAATAAATAAAATGACTAAAATGATTAATCAATTATCTTAACATCGATCTAAAAAACTTAACATGGAGCCTACCGGCATCCTCCTGGCATCCGTAGCAAAGTTGAACAATCTAAACCAACCTGTGCTGCTGCTGTTGAGCCAGACTGGAGCTAAAAGTAGCCGCGAGGCTGCAGCTGCACATCCTCTATTATTCATTCAGCCTGCAGGGAATCATCATGTTTCAGCCCAGCTCTCCCTCTAAGGTTGACTTGTCTGTCTGTGTTCATGACTCTGGTCCAACACTGACCCCACATGTCCCACTGTCAGACCATGGCAGGAACTCTGTTAAGCCAAAAAAAATAAAGACAAAGTTGTGTTACGTTTTTTATTAGTCTACAGCCTCGACATACAGTACAGGCCAAAAGTTTGGACACACCTTCTCATTCAATGTGTTTCTTTATTTTCATGACTATTTACATTGTAGATTCTCACTGAAGGCATCAAAACTATGAATGAACACATATGGAATTATGTACTTAACAAAAAAGTGTGAAATAACTGAAAACATGTCTTATATTTTAGATTCTTCAAAGTAGCCACCCTTTGCTTTTTTTGATAACTCTGCAAACCCTTGGTGTTCTCTCAATGAGCTTCATGAGGTAGTCACCTGAAATGGTTTTACCTTCATAGGTGTGCTTTGTCAGGGTTAATTAGTGGAAGTTTTTCCCTTATTAATAAAAAAGCAAAGGGTGGCTACTTTGAAGAATCTAAAATATAAGACATATTTTCAGTTATTTCACACTTTTTTGTTAAGTACATAATTCCATATGTGTTCATTCATAGTTTTGATGCCTTCAGTGAGAATCTACAATGTAAATATTCATGAAAATAAAAAGGAAACACATTGAATGAGAAGGTGTGTCCAAACTTTTGGCCTGTACTGTACCACATGCGGGATTGCTCCGTTGCCGCTGGAAAATCTGCCGGATGTCTTTCATTTAGGCCGGATGTCCCGTCCCCTTCCTCTGTCTTTGTGTTGGTGTTCTAACCTCTGGTGGATTTGTGAGGACTATGGTTAACTGCTCCTCAGGTCTCTGCAGGGTAAATCCAGACAGCTAGCTAGACTATCTGTCCAATCGGAGGTTTCTCTCACACAAATAAAACTACTTTTGAACGTCCACATGTTCCACCAAAACAAGTTCCTTCCTGAGACTATTTTGTAGCGACCATCATTGTGTCCAGGGCTTAGCCCCGCCCAGGACGATTGTGATTGGTTTTAGAAATGCCAATAAACCAGTTTTCCTCCCATCCCCGAATGCTATGTGGACTAGTCAGACCTTCCTCTGAGCTCTTTGGAGGAGGGTATGGCAAAGCGAGACTACGTTTTTCTAGACACCTGAGATTGCAAGCACCAGTGTTCTTATAATATATATCTGTTTATTATGTTTACATAATAAACATTTTTCACGTTGGGCGTATATACTGCCCCCATCCGGTCCGGAAGGATTGCATCCCCTGGTACCTACGGTACTGTGGAAGAATGAGTAGCCTACCGGCACGTGTTCAGAATTTTGGTACCGAGTACCGAAGTACCGGTTCTCGTGACATCCCTACAACGGATTACAAAACTCACAGTTCAGATAGGATCACGGTTTTGAGTCACGGATCGGATCAATTTTGGATCAGCACAAAAAAATTGGGAATTTAAATGATTATTAAAAATTTAATAACAATAATTACTTCTTTTACCAGTAAATTAAAGTAATTGAGTAAAAATGAGAAAAGGGTATTTGACAATAACTTTGAATGCACCACGAGGTTTACCAGTTTACCAGTAAACCCAACATTTAGTCCCATCTGTGTTTCTCCGTCAGCAGCAGTGACCACAGTGCTAGTTTGTGTCTTTTAGCTCGTAGCTTTAGCGGCAGACTTTTTTACATGTGTACCGGTGTTGGAATCATCTACAGTAATCAATCCGATACCAAGTTAAAACCCAGGACAGAATTTTCATATGCCTGTGATATTATTTGTTGTGTTAACATTATCTTATAGCCTTTTTACAAATTATACAGCTTGCCGTATAATGTAGCCACACAGCGCTCCTCTTCTAGTCTGGCTATCAGCAGACCGAGCTCAATCTTTTAAGATTGAACATTAGTCTGGGGAGTCTGCTCTGGATTTCCTACTGCACAAGAGGCAGGATCAACGGGCATAGTTCAAATGACAAATGTACGCAATTGGATAGTCCTGTGATTGGTCCCCGCAAATTTGTTACGGAAGCAGGAT
This sequence comes from Perca flavescens, assembly GCF_004354835.1. Lineage (NCBI taxonomy): Eukaryota > Metazoa > Chordata > Actinopteri > Perciformes > Percidae > Perca > Perca flavescens. The sequence continues at coordinate 680,978 of NC_041337.1, forward strand.
AGAAAAACGTACAGGTCAAATCGCTACCCGGTCTACTCCTCTTCCTCTCTGCCGTTGTTCTGCTGTGTGTGTGTGTGTGTGTGTGTGTGTGTGTGTGTGTGTGTGTGTGTGTGTGTGTGTGTGTGTGTGTGTGTGTGTGTGTGTGTGTGTGTGTGTGTGTGTGTGTGTGTGTGTGTGTGTGTGTGTGTGTGTGTGTGTGTGTGTGTGTGTGTTGCTGGCCGTCTTGTTTGCCTGGCGCCACTGAGTCACGTGATGGTACAACATCAAATCACAAGAGGGGGGGAGGAGGAGCAAAGTGTGGCTGCTCCACGCTGTGACACAGACAGCCAGGTCGCCTCTTTGATGAAATGGAGAGAAACTCAAACTAAAGTATCCATCTCATTACACTGGTATATTGATATCCATATTATCCATATTTGGATCGATCCGCCCACCACTACTCTACAGTGAAATACAGTCACACTTTTACACCGTTTAGCTGTCAGAATTTTAACCGTGTTGAATCCAGTTGCTACTGTAGCTAATGGCAGGCTAACGTTACCTTCTGCCAAGTTTAACGTTAGCCTAACGTTAGTGTTAACTAGCGTGACGCAAAGTGATACTTCTGTTGCCTCTAACGTCTGTTTCGGAACATCAGAGGGCAGCACAGGTATTCAAGTGGCACCAAAGTGAGGCACCGAAATCTGCGTTGCTGTTGACGTGAGCAGCAAATCGCGTTGCCTGTGTCTTTTCACGGAATACCTCCGTAGAGATTTATCAGCCTACTTTAAGTAACAGCGAGAGTAAACATTTATTGCACACTGTTATTATGGTTAAACTTTGCAAATGATCCACGATTCTGAACCGTGAGTGTTGATCGGTACGGACCACGGATCTACTATGGTCCATTACACCACTAGGTCCATTTGTCAGATAACTTCTTATTTTCCAGTATATACCTATGGTCTTTTTAAGGGAAAGTTAAGGTAAAATAAACGCCTTGGGTTTTGTCTATGTACAGGAAGGAGCAGACCATGTGAATTACACCCAGGGTCATTTTTCTTAAGAGTGAAAAAGTGTGTGTGTCTATCTATCTGCAGAGAACCTGCCCTCTGCCTGTACTTTCTTATCTTGTTTAGGACGTTTCTGGGCGTCAACCTCTATAAAAGCGTGTCTATGATATGTCAGATAATGGTGACCTAGTGAGTGTCTTTTAATGTACTTTTTACAGTTGTATCCATGGTCTTGACTGTAGCAGTACTTTGCTTTATTATTTATTCTCTTTCTGTTGGTTGATGATTAAAAGACTAATTGCTTCAGCTCTAGTATTATTACTACTACTTGTATCTGTTTAATATTCCCATAGAAACTTCTAGTGCTGGTACTTGTTTAGTTTATCATGACTTTTCATTTCAATTACTAGAGTACAACATTTCTGGAGTCTTTTATTGTGAGTTCTGTGTCTTGCTGTTACTGTGAGTGAAACCTGAGGTCAGACACGCCTTCCCTGATAACGTCAAGTAAACACAGGTCGGTTTCTGTATGGGAGCAACAGGCAGCACTCAAACTGCCTGTCATAAATTCATTTATGGTTTTATTTTCAAAGCGTAGGGGTGACACCTTCAAATGTCTTTACGGTAGCTTACTGTCATCTAAGACAGAAAAGCAGCAAATCTTCACATATCAGAAGCTGAAATCATAAAATGATTCAGCCGTTTTTGCACAAAACCCCATTTGGCTCAAATTGTATGCTGTTGGATAGTTTAATATTTAACAAAGCATCATGTTCAATGTTCTTTGTATGTTTTGTACATACAATCTTAATCTGTAAAGTAACTAAAGCTGTCAGATAAATGTAGTGGAGTAGAAGTATAAAGTTATTGTTAGTTGTGTGTGTGTGTGTGTGTGTGTGTGTGTGTGTGTGTGTGTGTTTGTGTGTGTGTGTGTGTGTGTTTGTGTGTGTGTTTATGTGTATTCTGGTGTACTGTATGGATGACCTCCTGCACACAGTGGGCTCCAGGTTGTGGCTGAACATGCTGCTGCTGTTCTAACTGACCGGACCAGTTAGTTAAACTGTGTGTTTCTGTAATGCTTACCTTCTTCTCTCTCATTGTCAGCTTGCAATGTGCAAAATGTGATTCATATATGTGTGTGTGTGTTTACCTACACACATTGTTTTGCTATTGTGTGAGCGGGCTTCTGCATATTTGCTTTCATACGTAACACAGTCTCCTTCTCTTTTATTCCCACTGCTTTCTTTCTTTCATTCATTCATGCATTCATTGATTTACCCCCGTGCTGCTCTGTTTTCATTCATCGGGTTTTTTCTTTGTGTTACATGTCCGATCATCCATTCATCTCACGATCTTTCCTCATCCCTCTCGCCCCGTGTGTCTCCTCTGTCCTCTGTGCAGGTGGTACTATGGGAATATAAACCGTGTGAAAGCTGAGAAGCTGCTGCTGGCTTCCCAAAACAAAGATGGCTCCTTCCTAGTTCGCATCAGTGAGAGTCACAGTGACGAGTACACAATCTCTGGTAAGTGGTACCACCACCCATCCACAACAGCTCACTCTGTCTTCTAATTTATAACTTAGAACACTTCCTTCTTCAAACCAGGCCTCACACTCCAAATTATATAAAGGGTCATTTTGGTATTTTTGGTAACAAAAATAGCACTTTTAGTGGGCGGAAACTGATGGTGAGCGTTTTCCCTATATGACTACGTTGCAGCCCGGTTTCCAGCTGCTGGTTACAGCCTTCTGACTCAATACTGGGCCATTTTCAAAGATTTTCTTTACATAAGTCACTTAGATACCAATGCATGAGGAAATTCATCGTACCACGTTTCAGTGGGAATCCACTCGCTTCATTTCTTCTTCACCACCTCTCTCTCTCTTCATCCATCCTGTCCTCCATCCATCACCCCTTCCGGCCTCCACTTCCCTTCTGTCTTTCAAGGTCTCCAGCCACTGTCAGCCTTAATCTCTCTGCATTCGATTTTCTCTCTCTCTGCTCCCACTATAGAGGGCAGCAGGTCACACAACGGGCCCTCAGGCAGCCTTGTCAAAGCTCGCCAGTGGCAGAAATGGCTGATTGCAGTTTTAAACTTGTACAACTTTTGTTGAATAGAAATAATTTGCCTCTGTTTTTTATAAATTTTTATTTATGATTTTTATTAGTTATGTTTTTTTACCAGTTTTGTGATTGGATGATGTAACGGTACATTAAAGGGTAATTGTTTTGTTTTTTTCAACCTGGACCCTATTATTCTATGTTTTTGTGTCTAAGTGACTGATGGGAACAACAATCTTTGAGCTTGGTCCAATATTAAGCATGAGCGCTGTAACCGGCAGCTGCAGACTGGGCTGCGATGTAACCCTAAGAGGCAAATGTTCAGCGTCAGTTTGGTCCACTAAAAAGTTCCCCTGTTAAAAGTTCTGTTGTTGCCGCTGACAGACTCAGATTATTATTCTAAGAGTCTGGCAACATTATGGAAAGGATTCCTACAGACATAGACCTTTTTAAACTTCTTTAAGACCTTTCTGTTTAACCAGAAACCGCTCTGAAGTCACTAGCGCTAAACCCACCACACTCCATTTAAATAATCAATACTTTTAGCATGTATAGAGCAAACATATTTTCACATGGAAATCTGTAAACTATGTGTTTATTTCAACCTAAACCAGAGTTGTGATGGTTGGAAAAGTGGAAAGATGAACCAAAACGTCTTTTTGTAGTTTTATTTCGTGTCTGTCGACTTAGAATGAAGTGTATTTTACGATGCTAAAATGACTGATTATTTACATGGAGTCTGGTGGGTTTTGTGAACGCAATTCCAAGGATGTTTTTATGTTTAAAAAAAGGATCTTACTCTTCAACAGAAAGGTCGACCTCCTTAGAAATCCTGGAAAAAGTGGTAAAACAAGCACTTTTCTGAAGGTAAATACAAGTTGGACAATTGCCTTGTTAACTTACATTGTAGCTTGTTTCTCTGACTGCCAACTGCAGCGATCTCTCTTAATACTGGACCAATGTCAAAGATTGTTGTTCCATCAGTCACTTAGACACAAACACATAGGAACACAGATAAAAAAAGAGTAGCTACCCTTTCATAACCTCTGGTCTGCTCTCTGTTATAGTCCACTGTTGCCAGATGTTGTGTGCTTACTGTAGGTAATGCACTGGCTATGGATAAAAAATCCAAACTATCCCTTTAATACATAAACATGAAATAGATTTTGTCATCCAACTCTCAAAAAGAAATTACCAAAATGTTGTACTCCTCCTTTAGTAAAGGCAATTCTTGTTTTACAAATTTGGAAAAGAACAGCCCTGAACACAGCAGCTGAGTAAGCTGTCACATGACATTTGTAACAATGATTTTGTTTGGTTTTCTGAAATTAAAGTTTGGTAGACAGGAGAGTTTAGTGTCTTGTCTTGAGTTGTCGTGACCTACATTTGGAAGCCCGTTGCCGTCATCAAACTACCATTATGAATGAGCCCACGGCCAATCCTGTAACGGATCTCCTGAGATTTGGGACTTTAAAGCCATTGTTATCTCTCTCTCTCTCTCTCTCTCTCTCTCTCTCTCTCTCTCTCTCTCTCTCTCTCTCTCTCTCCTCAGCACCACCTCCAGCTCCTTTCTCTCTCTGCTCTGACTTTGTCCACTTTTTTTCCTTTCGCCCTCTGGCTACACCTTCTTCTGCGTCTGCATCTTTCCCTCTCCATCCCCTCTGTCCACTTCCTTCCTCTATCGCGTCCTCCCTTTCTACCCTTCCCCCCCTTATTCAAGGTCATTTAGGTCCCGGGGGGGAAAAAGCTGCAGTTAGATGCTCAATTTTTCCTGTGCTAGTCCTCCTGAAATATACATCATCAGTAGTACTCTGTGTGCATGCAGAACGTGCCTGAGAGTGAAGGCAGATCAGACCACACCTTCAATTACTTGGTCTTATGGCACAATTACACACATTCCTCACCGCCATCTTCTTGTTCTCTGAGCCTATGATAATATAGTTTATGTTTTCCTGTGAGGACCAAACTCCTGGTATTCTGTCTGTATGTTGCAGTCAGTATCTGATTGTAACTTCTGCATTTAGCCAGAGTTCTTCAGATATTATAATGCCAGAATGTGTAGAATTTGTACATGATTACAGCATAAGTCAAATGATTTTGATGGCTGTTCCATGATCTTTAATGTGACTATTATTTGCCACTGTTCATCACCCCCCCAACCGGCCCCGTCAGACACCGCCTACCAAGAGTCTGGGTCTGCCGAGGTTTCTTCCTAAAAGGGAGTTTTTCCTCGCCAATGTTGCTACAGCCACTGCTAATGCTTGCTCTTGAGGGAATTACTGTAATTGTTGGGGTCTTGGAATTTATAGAGTGTGGTCTAGACCTACTCTATCTGTAAAGTGTCTCAAGATAACTCTGTTATGATTTGATACTATAAATAAAATTGAATTGCATTTTGTTTGTAGACTAAGGCCTGTGAGCTGTGTGCAGTTCCCTTCAGAGCATTCATCTCAGTGTCATCAGGTCAGGTTTGTACGGTGGCCGACAGGGGCAAACACACAGCGACAAAAAAAAACAACACACACACATGCAAATAGACAAAACACAAGCAAATTTAAGAAAACATCTTCATTAATTTGACAACACATGCGCAGCATTTAGCAAGCGTGCTGCAAATACACACAACACAACCAAATACACAAACACACTGCAAAAACAGAAACGATGCGAAAAGAGAGCTTGATTTTTGACCCCACAGAGAGAGAGAGAGAGAGGGAGAGAGTTTGTTTTAGAAATGGGAAAAAAAGTAAAGAGGTGACCTACTGTAAATAGGTGCATATTCCTACAGTATTATAAAAGAGCAACAGGGTTACATAGCTACCGTGTTAGAGACTTCTACCAGAGCTTGCTAGCTAACACTACTTAGCCCATATATGTTACGGAGTAGAACACTTATTAAAAATCGAATAAAAAAATTAGGAAAACAAAATATCCACTCTCTGACACAAGCTCGCCTTCCGTTGTATAAAATGGATGCAGCGTTTTGCTGTTGCAGTTGTTTTCGGGGATTGTGTACTTTTCATTTTGGATCGTTTGTGCATTTGCGGCGTGTTTGCTAAATGCTGCACATGTGTTGTCAAATTGATGAAGATGTTTTCTTAATTTGCTTGTGTTTTGTCTATTTGCGAGTGTTTTCTGAAGTTTCAGGGCGTTTGCCCCTGTCGGCCACCGTAGGTCCGGGGTGTGGATGGGTGCGGTACCTGTTTTGCTGCGATTACTAAGAACGCCAAAGCTAGAAATGTTCATTTTCTACACATAGTGGCTTTATAAAGAGTCTAAAATACAGAAAGTAGAAAAAGGACAGTTTGTCCCTCATTCATCGTGCAAGGGGGGAAAAAGCTGTAAAATCCCAGTGACAATCTGAAAGAAACAGGTTCCTTATAAATCACTAAAATAGTAGTGACAGTACCATTTGGCTTAGTTATCAATACCATTAGCCATTGTTACTTAGTTTACGACTAATGGTTTCGGCTGTGCTTTCTAACATGATGTCATTGTGCTAACTTAGCACCATTAGCCCTTACAACAGAGCCGCTTAACTACACTTGTTACATAATGTTTCATTCCAGAGTTCTCTGCTGATTTGGTTTTGTCGCCTCTTGGTGTGCTCCTGGTGGAATATAATGTAAACAGAGAGTGGCGTGCCAGAAATGCCCCATGACGTAGGGCCCTTTCAAGGCCAGGCTGATGTTGGATGTCCCTCTAGTGGACAAAACATGTAACAACAACCACATGCTTTGTGGCATTGACTATGCATAAGCCTGAGTAGTGTAGTACATATTAATAACAGGCTACATTTGAGCGTTAAATTAGGGCTGCACGATTATGGCCAAAATGATAATCACGATTATTTTGATCAATATTGAGATCACGATTAATTATCACGATTATTTGTTGATTTTAACCAAAACAAATTTTATTGTCACATAGGCTAATTATAACAGCTTTTACATCCATATTGTGCTAAATTCCTGCTAATACATCCATATTGTGCTACATTCCTGCTAATACACCCATATTGTGCTACATTCCTCCTTTATTGAAGGATACTGTGAAGGAGTATGCCATTTCAGCTGTTGTCCGACCACTTTCCATACATACACGTTTGCCGTAAGGTATCTACCTGACGAAATAGCAACGCGGATTTCGGTGGCTTATTACACTGCCACTTACATGTTTGCGTTGCGCTCTGATGCTCCGAAACCCACGTTAGAGGCAACATAAACACCGCTGCATTTCACGCTAGTAAACACTAATAACCTGTTACACAGCAGGTAACGTTAGCCTACCGTTAGCCACAGTAGTAACTGGAATAAACATGGTTAAAATGCTGACAGCTAAACGGTAGTGTGACAGGATTCCAACAGCAGGATGTCAAACAGTCTGCTGCTAAAGCTATGAGCTAAAAGACACAAACTAGCACTATGGTCACTGCTGTTGTCTGAAAAACAAAACAGACGGGACAAAATGTTGCGTTTACTGGTAAACTGGTAAACATCGTGACTGGCTTATGATGACCGACTGCTACCTGTTGTGGAATTTTCCTCTCGTTACTCTGTCCTCTGTGACGGTCTACATCTAGAAACTAAGCTGCGCGGTGAAGGGAACAACTCTGATTGGCTCATGGAGGCACGTGATCAGACAGATTGGCTTTGCAAAAACTTTGATAAGGAGCGTTCTATGAACGGAATGACGCATTTTAAATATCGCTCGATCATGCAAATTTGATCGTGGGAAGGCAAAATCGTGATCGTGATTAAAATTTGATTAATTGTGCAGCCCTATATTAAATATTCAAATATTATTCAAATATTTAAAAAAAATAATGAAATTCGAATGGTATTATAGAGGAAGATTGATAGCCCTAGTGTGGACAAAGCGAGACCATGTTTGCAAGAACCTTAAGAACTCAAGAACTTGCTAACACACGTGACCCCGATATGTCACTCTTTGTCCTCTCACAGCCCGAAATGAGGGGAATGTGTACCACTTCAGGATCCAGCGCTCCACCATCGGGGCCTACTTTGTCTCCGATAAGATCTCCTTCTCTACGCTGGGAGAGCTGATCTCCTACTACCAGAAATACCCTCGCAGCCTAGGGGTGCTGCTGGAGGAGCCCTGCACCCAGCAGGTAGGACACACAAAGAGAGACACAAAACACAATGTTTAGTTCTGGGGACACTTTTACCACCCAAAAGGTCCCTGATCGGAGGGTAGTACTTTCTTAAAGTACAGGAACCTTTGGGCTAGGGTTAGGGTTAGGGGTTAGGGTTAGGGTTAGGTGACTTTTTTTGACATTCTATAGCCTACTATGACTTTATGACGTACTATACTGTGCCTTTTTATGACTTTTTTCAACATACTAGACTGCCTTTTTATGACTTTTTATCACATTCTAACTATACTTTTGACTATTTTTATGACTTTTTTTCAATACAGACTACTGTGACTTTTTTATGACAAATTCATGATGATTCAACAGGACACATTTTATATGGCACAAAGTCATAAATAAGTCATAATATGTCAGAAAAAGTCACATCATAAGCACATCAAAAAAAGTCATGGTATAGTATGTTGAAAAAAGATTTTCAAATTTTGAAATAAAATGACGTTTTGCAAAATGGAGAACCTGGTATTAATATTAATATTTTCTCTGCACCTCACCAATACATGTGAAATGGTGCTCAGTTAAACTGAGCTTTTGTCATATTTCTCAATAAAACCTGAAGGCTGAAGCCAATAAGGACTCCCAATGTTCCAGTATCTCTTTTATCTCTCTCTCTCTCTCTCTCTCTCTCTCTCTCTCTCTCTTTTCATTTGATTTGAGCAGCTTTTGTCTCTGCAGTGGCAATCTGCAACAAAGACCCTGAATTAATCTTTCTATTGTTGCTCTGCAGCAGAGATTTAATGAGCACTGTCTTCTGCTTTATATGCATAGATTAATACCAAGAGGCAAACATATATTTGGAGTGTAATTAACCAGAGGATAAAATATTTATTTCAGAATATAATCACGTGGCAGTACTGTAATTGAACACACTATCTCTGCACTGCAGCTTACATCACCCCCCAGCGCGCTGTATTCTTTATTCATGGCTCATCAGTTTGAGCCCAGCGGGAGTGAAACCAAACTCAGGTCTCTCAGTATCTGGAAACTGAGAAACCACCTATTTAAAACAGCCACTCTTCACATTGTTGAGAGCCACATTATACATACAGAATGATGTTTTAGGTTAAAGGAATAGTATGTACCGTTAACAGATATTAAAGACGAGCATTAAGTTGCAGTGTTTCTGATTTTAAACGGTGTTTAAACTGGGACTTGTCGTCCACCTTTCCTCTTCTCAGCACCATTGATCTTGACTTGGCTGGTTTGAAACGCATCCGTGCCCACTCCATTTCGAGGCCGTTTAGAATCCTCCGGCAGCCTGGGACTGACTCTGTTGTAACTGGGAGGTCATCCATAAATGCTCTTATCAGTGGCGTTGAGCTGACTTCATCTTGGGCCCTCTGCACTCTGGTTCAGCAGACTTTGTGAGTGTCATCATGGCCAGGGAGAACGGGATTACGGAGATGGTACAGCCCGTGATTATTCCGATCTCGATCTTGTGCCAGCTTGATGTCACTGCTCCTGAAGAGGTTCTCTTCTCTACAGTAGATGGGGGTCAGTACTCCCCCAGTTAGGAGAAGCAGGCAGAAGTACCGACACGGTAATGTCCTGCTGTGGACGGGGGCAGCAGCTAAACCCATTTTAGACACCTAAAATCATCTGTATCAGTTTAAGTACACACTTAAACTGATAAAGATGTTTTTAGGTGTCTAAAATGTGTTTACCTGTGCCCCCCGTCCACAGCAGGACATTGCTTAGCTTCTGTGTCGGTACTCCTGCCTGCTGCTCCAAACTGGGGGAGTGCTGACCCCCCATCTACTGGAGCTAACACACTGACAATGGAGAAGTAGCTCATACAACCACACTTCAAAATATCTCAACTATCCCTTTAACATGTATAAAGTAATGAAGAGTTGTACTTCTCATGGCTGCCAAAATGTTTGTATTTTCAGTTTGAATACCGAATATTCTATTTATGAAGCGAAGACCTAATTGAAGTGTTTTCTCTTATCATTTATACACCGCTCCTCCAGCTGCCCCTCGCAGCTTCACTGGGCTTAAACACAGTCTGACAGTTAATCCTTCACTCCCTCAAACACAAGAAGTAATCTGCTTTTAGAAAATGAATGAAACATTTCAATTTATTGCTATGCCAGTAAAAAGAGTCCCTAGCGATGCCTTTGATCACTTTTTATTGACTTGGCACAACATCTTTTTTTACTGTAATGATGTAGCCAAGAGACATAGTCAATAAAAACTGATAAAGCATGCTTTGGGAGGACATTATCTGATTCTTCTGTTAGCTTTTAGTTTCTAAAAGCAGACTAATCCTGCTGTTTAAATGCCTAATAATCTGCCAGCCAACGGACTGTGTGAAAGCCCGAGTGGTTACATTTGTCAAACTTAAAGCTATTAGTGAGATTATGTCACGCATGATTATAAATCGAGGCAGGCCGCATTTGAGTTAAATGGGAATAACAAAACCATCGGCATGACCTTTTGGTTGAAACAATTAGGATGATGATGGGGAAACGTGCCAAAAACTGAAAATGGAAGTAAGAAAATTGTCATGGTGTTTTCAGTATGAAGTAGACTGAGATGCGACAGACTTAAACTGATATTTTTTCAATTTCAATGTCCTCTATTATTTCAGTTTGTTCCGGACCACATAGAGCTTTTTGGTTGTGTTTTTACACACCAGGCAACTGACGTTGTGTTCTGTGTCCAAGCTCCAGCTGCAAAGGGAAACGAATATCACTAAACTACTACTTATGTATATGAATGTGTCTAGATGAAAAGGATTGTGTACATGACAGCAAACCTGCTGAGGCAATGCAACAAGTGGCTTTGTCCATCACCTGATTTACACTAATTATCTTTACTATTACTCTGTAGTGTAGATTTGTAGTGTCTTATTTATATATGAACGATGGCTAATTGTTATTTAATTTATTCATCAGGTTTCTTTTTAAACCAATCATTTCATTGATCTGTTCATTTAATTTCATGTTTATCAAAGCACTTGATCATTAGAAAAAAATGTTCCATAGCAGCTGATTGTTACTGACAATACATTTGTCATATCATCTTTGCATTCATGTTCCATTTATTAAGCCTGTCATTCATTCATTCATTCATTCATTCGTCTACACCGTGCTGCTGATCTGTCATCAAACGGGAAATCTCTATTCTGTGCATCAAACCTGAACATAGAGAACAATCAGAATTTGGCATAATACAAATAATATTTTAATTTGACAAGGTGAAGACAAAATATTACAGACAAACCCAGCCTTTAAAGTGGTGCCTTTGCATGGTTCTTTGTGTAGAAACTCTGTTTTACAGATCCGTCGATTAAATCAACCAATCAATTAGTCGATCAAATTGTACGAGTGTTAGTCAACTAAGACTTTGTTTGGTCAGGGACAGTCCTAGATGAATCCGACACTATTTAAAATGCACAATGCATCCCTCAGTGCTGGAAGATGTGTAAATACAACCAAGTTGCCCATTTGGTTTTTGTCTCTGCAGTGTCGTCTGCCCATTAGTTTGAAACCGTTTTAACTTTCATATGAAAGTATTGGGTGGTCCTCTCTCCAAGAAAGACAAGATCTTCACTGGTTTGAGCCGCACCTGAGACGTGCGTGTCACGCAGGCAGTGTGCAAGCTCTAACCTGTTAACATGGGAACCAAAATAAAAACGGAGACGCCACGCAGCTGACACGCTCACGCCGCGCAGCCAGTGTGCAGCCGGCCTTACTCAGAGGGACATTATCAGACTCTCTCTGCTGACTGGCTTTTACTTCATGTTCCACGAGCTCGGTGTGAACTTAGAAAAACTGCTTTTAACTTCAGTGCACCTGACAGCACTTTCTTAAAATCAACTCAACTGTGCTTCTTGGACAATTTAGAAATCTGGTTTTAAACCTGCAAAGCTCTACATGTAACTGCTTTATATAATTGTATTTTCTTTTGCATCCCTATTATTTTCCTGTTCTGAATGTTTTATTGCCTTTCTATATTTCTTATGATTGTACTTCCTGTGTTGTCATTCTGTATTTGTCTGTGTACTCTGACCCAATGACAAAGAAAAAGAGGGTCGCCCCTCAACGGTCTCTCGAGGATGAATAAACGTTGAATGAATGAACTTTAAAGTTGTCTGGACTCACCCTGTGGTCTCTGTGCAGCGGGAGCTGTTCGACATGGAGCCGTGGGAGAGACCTCGAGAGGAGTTCAGACTCCACAACAAACTGGGAGAGGGACACTTTGGAGAGGTGTGGGAGGCCATGTGGACCACAGAGAACAGGAAAGTGGCCATAAAGACGCTGAAACGAGGTATGAATGCAGGGAGATGCTGTCTCAGACATCTCTGGGGATTAAAAGCAATGCTTTGTTGCGGTCCCATATTTATTTTCCAAATGCTAATAAACGGGCAAAAAGTGCAAGATACTTGTGTAGACGACAATTTACATAAACGTATACAACGCATACTTTGGAAAGCAATGTGTCACAGATATAAATGTGTATCACAAATGAAAAAAAGGACAAGAAATAAAACAAAGTGAGGACAGCTAGGTAGATTATCGGTTACAAGCACTCCAACAACAAAAATGATAATCCCCAGCATGTATACAAGCACAAGCGCTTATTCACAGGTATACACACACACACACACACACACACACACCGAGGGAAACCGAGCTTCTGAGAGTTTACTTAATGCACAAAATTAAGAGAATAGTTTTTTTTAGAAGATCACATTAGATAGCATATCTTTTTGAGAATTAGCTCTCAGTGGCCCTGTTAATCCGAGCGGTTGTCAGTTCCAGATATATTACATCCAAAAAGGTGAGGACCCAGTGTCTGATGGCAAGTGATTGGGGAGGCTTCCATCATACCGCGATAATCTTCTCAGCAGCTGTCAGGCCTGCCAGGACTATGCGTCTTTTTTTTTTTTTTACATTTAAGCCCCCTGTAGATCAGTGGAAAACTGTCATCACCGTGCACAAGATACACTCAAGTTTACACACTTACTGACCACAACCACCTCCAACCAGACAAGTGATACTTAAAGAAATGGATGAATGGTTTCTGTCCATTCTTTCACTCCTTAATACCCCGCCTTAATTCATTCTCGTTCAAAGTATAGGTGCCCTTTAATGTACCAGAGAGGGCAGCAAGACAGCCTGGTGTTTGGGTACTCTTTAAGGCTGTGTGCAGACAGCCCAAGAACCAGACACAAACCATCCGTCCAGTTTGAGGCTTATCACATGCTGAAACACTTAGTAGGTAGATTCTGTTTAAATGAAGTACGATTCCACAACTTAATATCACCCTTTTCTGTCTTGGCATTTGTGTTAAGCCCATTGCAACACAATGCATCTGATAGTAGAATTTGCCTGCTGGGATTATCTCTCTCTATTTCTGTCTGTCTGTCTGTCTCATGAATTAATAAGGTGTTATAGGGAGAAAATAAGATGAGATTAATGAAAAGAGTGAGGAGATGGTAGGTGAGAATATAAATTATGGAAATGGGGGGGAAAGTTTGGAGGAATGTGGGAAGCTGCGTGGAGAAGCCAGGCGTGGTTTTTAAGATGGAAAGCTATGAACGTAAAGCAAAATGAATGACATGAAAGCAGCAACAACAGGGAACAAAAGGAAAAGCGGGAGAATGGAAGGAGGATTACTTGTGTTTTCTGCTCCTCCAGAGGACACAAAGCAGGACGAGTTTGTGAAGGAGGTTCAGGCGTTGAAGAGCCTCCATCACCCGAAGCTGATCCAGCTGCTGGCCATGTGCTCCAGGGGAGAGCCGGTCTACATCGTGACCGAACTCATGAGCAAAGGAAGCCTCAAGTCTTACCTCGCCTGTGAGTGTAACTCACACAAACACACACAATATGCACCTCTTTAATATGCAAACAGGTTTAGAACAGGAAGTTAATGTTGCTTTTTACGGGGTTTGAGAATTTCAGCCCATACCTCCGAGTTTTTTTGGAAATCCCTCTGAAATAGTATTTAGGCCAGGTGATGGTTAAATCTCTCGCCCTTAAATCCAATCCAAATGGAATTATAATCAGCATTCTTGCAGCGCCGCTCCGCAGAGAAATATTGTTCTGACATTTTACAAAAAGGCTTCAATCCCAGGGAGTCTTAGTGTACACAGTGTGAAGGGTTTGACTCAGATATTTTACATAATACATTCCAGTTGGTTTTTATACCTCATGTTTTGTGTGTGTGTGTGTGTGTGTGTGTGTGTGTGTGTGTGTGTGTGTGTGTGTGTGTGTGTGTGTGTCTGCATGTCATGACTGTACTTCTGCAAGAAAATCTTGATCATGAATCATGTCTTCTGAGTAATCCAGTATTTAGTGTTGGTCCAGGCTGCTGCTGACTGATGATATACTGTATAAGCCTGCATGCCTTCACTTCAGTCTGTACAATAGGCTACAAAGTAGACAATGTATAAAGTGTTACCGGGGATTTCCACTGGATGCGTAACAGCTGCGGACCGGCTCCGCTGCGTGTCTGCTGCGTGCTCCGCCGTCCGTCAATACCCACCGGGTCCGGATTTGTTGCGGAGCGGCTGCGGCCATGACTGACAGCTGTAGTCACGAGGACCCACAAGTTCACGCAAATTCAGGTAGAATAGAACCACAAAACCAACAACAGTTTGTTTCCATCCAGAGGAGTAGAGGGGAAACGACTCTGTGCTGTGTTTTCAAGGTGTAGTGCAGGGAGATATGATCCGTCGTGAGCATGGTGTATTTTATTTATTTTATTTTGAAAATTAACCGGATATTTATTTTGTTTCTGTGCTCCACTTCCTGTCCCGCACTATCTGCCGTGTGCTGAATTGCTGCGGAGCTCTCCGTCGTCCGTCAAAAATAGAAGCTCTGCGTATCTGCTGCGGAGGGCTGCGGACTGATGGAACTGGGACGGAGTCGGGACGCAGACAAAATACACACACTGACTTTAATGGAAACCTGATGACTCCGTCGACGTTCCTCATCCAGTGGAAATTGCCGGTTATATGGGTGGCTCCATCTGAGTCTGAAGGGGGCCTTAAAGTACATGACAGACAAGGAGACCCTGAGGAGCTGAACCCCCTCCCCCCCCCCCCCACACACACACACACACACACATTCATGTTCATACCCTTTGGGGAGTGATCAGTCCCCTCTTGCAATGCGGTCCCTAATCTCTTGTCACCAGACACAACTTTGATATTTTTCACTGAAAGCCCTCATGCAGTACAACAAAGCAAGAAGAGAGAATAGAAATGACCTCATCCAAAATCTGGTTGGGAAATTGGACGATATGGTTTCCATGCTGCATTAAAGTTGTTACAGTAAAACCTCTGTTTCCACACAGGTTGCCAGTGATATTTTCTTCTTATCTTGCAAAAGAGGATCTAGCATCATTTTGAGTATGTGTGTAAACAATAATAAACCATGGCAAATCACAACCAAATGTTGGCAAACTGTTGAGTACTGCAGCTGATTATTGCCAATGGAAGTGGAACAATAAAATGTTCCTTAAATAGCATTGCTTTTCTAATGTAACATCTATCATAATAAACATTTAGCTTTAGGAGTCATTTAGAGTTTTATTCTATTATTTCATAATAAAATGACTCAAACCGAATCGATTATCAAAAAAGTTAATAAATTAATTTTTAAATGTATTAAAGTGATGGTTCAGAGTAATTTACCCCAGGGCCTTTGCACCATGACCTTGAGCCAAACACCCCCCCAGAATCTTTTTTCACCTGGGTCTAACATTGGGAGAGTTAGCGTAGAGTAGCGTTATCAGCTGAATAGCTTAGCGCAGGGGCTAATGGACCCACGTTTGTATCTCGTAAATGACCCCACTAATAATGCCCGAAATGATACCAAACGTCTACAGTAGTACATATAGGTTATGTACTCATAAAACGATGGATTGGAAAGTTTGTAAATACACCAGAAGTTTATGAACACTTGCATGCTGGCTTCTGCTCTCTGCTGTTGTTGTTGCTGCTACTGCTACTCGTTCTGCTCTGAACCTTCTCAATTTATTCTATGTATTTTAACTTGTAAGTATTATTTTTTAGGCTGTATGAAAATCACTGTTTGGGTTATCCTCATGCTGTTAACCTGTGTGTGTGTGTGTGTGTGTGTGTGTGTGTGTGTGTGTGTGTGTGTGTGTGTGTGTGTGTGTGTGTGTGTGTGTGTGTGTGTGTGTGTGTGTGTGTGTGTGTGTGTGTGTGTGTGTGTGTGTGTGTGTGTGTGTGTGTGTGTGTGTGTGTGTGTGTGTGTGTGTGTGTGTGTGTGTGTGTGTGTGTGTTTTCAGCTGCTGAAGGCCAGGTGCTGACATCAGCTCATCTGATCTACATGGGCAGTCAGATCGCCGAGGGCATGGCCTACCTGGAGGACCGAAACATCGTCCACAGGGACCTGGCTGCCAGGAACATCCTGGTGGGAGAAGATCTCATCTGCAAGGTGGCCGACTTCGGACTGGCTCGGATTATAAGGGTAAGCAGGTTGTGTGTGTGTGTTTTTCTAAAATGTTCCTGTTTTAGAATAACGTTAGTAATAATTCTTTGCCCATGTTCTTTTGAATATGTATAGTGTGCTCTGTTGTTCCTGTGTAACCTCATGTATACTTAATGCATAACTCCATCCTCCCTCCATCTGTCCGGTATAATGGAGCAGCACTCAAATCTGCATAATTCCCAGTTTGTGTGCAATAATAACAGAATGTTTTATTCATACAGACATGGAAAGACTTTATATCCGCTAAGAAAGAGACCGCTGAAAGGTTCTGTTCTGTAAAACGTTACCAACGTCCCCATCTCTCTCTACAGGACAGTGTGTATACAGCCAGTCGAAACACAAAGATCCCGGTGAGGTGGACAGCTCCCGAAGCAGCAATTTACCAGCGCTTCTCTGTAAAATCAGATGTCTGGTCATTTGGGGTCCTGCTGTACGAGATGATGTCCCGGGGCAAGATGCCTTATGATGGTATGGTGTTGACTTCTTTCTACTTTTTTGATGAAGCTATATAAACTACAGAGCTTTCCAGCAGATTGATGGGAGCGTGTTACCTGTTTATTAAGCAGTGGAAAAGAATTGGAAGCATGCACAACTCTCTGTTGCACAATGGACTTGTACACTCATGGGTGTAAAAATACAATGGACGTACTGGGTGTGCAAATGATTGTTTCAATTGTGTGGTTGCACCCTTCTCTGCTTATTGTGTGCTTTAAAGGCATAATGTATATGAGTACCGGCTTACTCTTTGTCAAAGTTGGCAAGAGAGAGAGAACACAAGGGTGGTCGAGCGAGCTAGAGAGTGAATGAAGAAAGGGAGCACCGAACAAAGCAGTAATCAGACAACAGGTTCCACACCTTTTGTGATTCACGAGACAGTCCATTCAACTGTGCATGCGTTGACATGCGTTTACAATTTGTTTGTACGCTTGTAGGGATGGGCATTCGATTAAATTTTCTTCGTCGATCGTCGGGAGAATTAACGATCGACTATCGATTAATCATTAAAATTTTTATATTAAAATTCATTATTTATTTAACTTTTTATAGGTTAAAAATGCAATGAAAATACAAAAATACAGCATGTTTTTCCTCGATGAGATCTTAATTACAAGAAGAACAACTTGTGGCAGTTAAACTGGAGGTTATAGATATAGATTATAGATATATGCGCTGCGGTGCGGCACTCTGAAGCAGCAGAACCTGTAGCTGCGAGCTGCCGTTCTTAAACCGAAAGTAACTCCAAACTATCCAAGGCACGGGACAAAGCCTAATCAAAAATAACCAGTAGGCTAACTTACATACAACTTCTGCACCAGTCTACTGATGTGTGTTGAGAAAGATAAGCATGTTGACATGATCTGGGGTCAGACGCAACCGCTACCTGGTGACCGTCAGTCCAGCCGCCCAAAACAGCCGCGTTGCCGGGATGCACAGGTACCTCCGCGCTAACCTGGCCAGCCCAGGGAAGCTTATTCTGTTCTTCGTAGTGAGTTTCTACCAGTCTGGTGATGGCACGTTGTGATGAAATGTGATATGCTGGTTCCAATATCCATGTCAGTGAACTTGCAGGTCCCTTGGGTCATTTTCTCTGCTCGTTGTGCATCGCAGCTCCTCCATGCTAACGCCGAGTTTATGCTAGGTTGAGACTGAGAACAGGATGCACCGCGGCCACCACCAACATTAACCAGGCTCGGATACACTTTGTTTAGTGGTAGGCTACATCATGTGAGTCGCGGCCGTGTTGTACTTCACGGCATCTCAGTGTTGTGAACTAAGTCGTTTAAAAAAAAAAAAAAAAAAAAATCAAAATGGTCCCACGCGACACTTGGCCGTGTCCTCTTCATGATTACTTTTGAAATCAAAAAACGGAAACTTGCAGCCAGGTAACTGAGTATGGAGTCAAATATTGCCCCAGAGTGGTAAAATGTTTAATTGCTGCCACACTGTGACATTAATTTAATTGCTTCAAATTAACGTCATCGACAAAATTCTTAATAATCAATTATCGATCGTCGATTAATCATGCCCATCATTAGTACGCTGCTTACCCGCTCTAAAAAGTTACTCTTCTTCAGTTCACACTCTATGCTTCAGAACACACTTTTTTTATAAGTCCACCTTTAATCCGGTTCACCTATTTTAATAATCTGAATCACCTGAATCACTGCCAAAAGGCTACTGGCGGTCTGTTTTTAGCACTGGAAGTTAACAACCATAGCTAGGAGGCTAGGAGGCTACCGGTGGTTGGTTTTTAGCACTGGAAGCTAACAACCATAGCTAGCTGGATCCACTGGAAACCAAGCAAAGCATAGCCCGAACCCTGAAGCACCATCTCCGCAGAGGGTCCACTACATCCCACTACAACAATGCCCGCTGTGACCTGCAATGACAGCGAGCTGCTCAGAAAGGCAAATAAAGAGATTTCCAACCTTAAAGAAGACATCCGTCGACTCTCGGACAAGCTCCAGACGAAGGACTCCATGCTGAGCAGTTTCTCGACCTGTCTCCCAGTCCTGATCAGCTTCATAGTGGCTGAGCCCTCCAAAAAGCAGCCAAACTCAACCCTCCAAGACACCGTCGCATGGGACCCCTCCGCCTGCCATCAACCCTCCTGCTCAACCCCAAACCACGGGTCTTCATGGAGGTGGCGACCAGGGGCCACAGGACAGGTTTGGATGGGTCCGTCGCCCCACCTTGCGTAAGTCTCTCCAACCACTACTCCGACTAGCTGACTCCAACCCAGTCCATCCAGCCGACCCCCCCCCACCAGGACCCATCAACAGTGTCTGTCGGCAGCTGAGGGTGCTGGTGGTTCCTGATCCCACCGGAGAACCAACTCAACGGCCTTCTTCCCGCAACTCGATCTCTTCAACCAGCCGCAGGATTTTAAAGGATCTTTCTTTATCACCACAGCTACATCCTCCACCCTGACCAACTGCCTCACCGATATTAAAACCTGGATGCAAACCAACTTCCTCCATTGGCCCAAAATCCCTCACAAAGAACACCCATAACTTCGGTCTCCCTGTCAACAACTCCCCCCTGTCTCCATCCCCACACATCCGTAACCTGGGAGTCATCTTCAGCAGCAACCTCACTTTTGAAAACCACATCAACCAAATAACCAGAACTGCCTTCTTTCACCTCAAAAACATTGCCTGTCTCCGCCCATCACTCACCTTCTTTGATTCACACCTTCATCGCTTCCAGGATTGACTACTGCAACAGCATCCTCTATGGTTCACCTGCAGCCTTAAATAAAGCCTTAAATAAACTCCAATACATCCAAAACTCTGCTGGCCGTCTCCTCACACACACCCGTTCCCGTGATCACATCACTCCCGTCCTCCAGAACCTCCACTGGCTCCCTGTTTCCCAACGCATCCAGCTCCTTCCTACCTCACAGACCTGCTCCACTGCCACAATCCCCCGCGTAACCTCAGCTCCTCTGACGCAAACCTCCCTCCCACCACTCAGGACCAGTGATGGGAGTAACGCGTTACAAAAGTAACGCAATTGCAGCAGTGTATTCCTTTTTGCTGTAACGCAGTGATATAACCCGTTGGTAATATTATACCTGTTACAATCTCAGTAACGCAAGTTACAACGCATTACAACGTTTTGAAATGTGTGTCCTGTCAGTGTTCCTGTGGTCAGAGCCAGAACCAGAGACGGTGGGCGGTCAGTGCCAGAATCAGAGACGGTGGACTAGGGACATCTGTGTCCTGTTAGTGTTCCCGTGGTCAGAACCAGAACCAGAGACGGTAGACTAGGGACATCGGTGTCCTTTCAGTGTTCCCGTGGTCAGAGCCAGAACCAGAGACATTGAGCGGTCAGAGCCAGAACCAGAGATGGTGGGCTAGGGACATCTGTGTCCTTTCTGTGTTCCCGTGGTCAGAACCAGAGATGGTTGGCTAGGGACATCTGTGTCCTGTCAGTGTTCCCGTGGTCAGAACCAGAGACGGTGGGCTAGGGACATCTGTGTCCTGTCAGTGTTCCTGTGGTCAGAGCCAGAGACGGTGGACTAGGGACATCTGTGTCCTGTCAATGTACCCGTGGTTAGAACCAGAGACGGTGGGCTAGGGACATCTGTGTCCTGTCCGTGTTCCCGTGGTCAGAACCAGAACCAGAGGACTGGGCTAGGGACATCTGTGTCCTGTCAGTGTTCCCGTGGTCAGAGCCAGAACCAAAGACGGTGGGCTAGTGACATCTGTGTCCTGTCAGTGTTCCCGTGGTCAGAGCCAGAACCAAAGACGGTGGGCTAGGCACATCTTTTTCCTGTCAGTGTTCCCGTGGTCAGAACCAGAACCAGAGACGTTGGGTGGTCAGAACCAGAGTTGGTGGGCTAGGGACATCTGTGTCCTGTCAGTGTTCCCGTGGTGAGAGCCAGAACCAGAGACGGTGGGCTAGGGACATCTGTGTCCTGTCAGTGTTCCCGTGGTCAGAACCAGAACCAGAGACGGTGGGTTAGGGACATCTGTGTCCTGTCAGTGTTCCCGTGGTCAGAACCAGAACCTAGGGACATTTGTGTCCTGTCAGTGTTCCCGGGTCCACATCCAGTGTGGGCTGGGACATCTGTGTCCTGTCCGTGTTCCCGTGGTCAGAACCAGAACCAGAGACGGTGGGCTAGGGACATCTGTGTCCTGTCAGTGTTCCCGTGGTCAGAGCCAGAACCAAAGACGGTGGGCTAAGGACATCTGTGTCCTGTCAGTGTTCCCGTGGTCAGAACCAGAACAAGAGACGGTTGGCTAGGGACATCTGTGTCCTGTCAGTGTTCCCGTGGTCAGAACCAGAACCAAAGACGGTGGGCTAGTGACATCTGTGTCCTGTCAGTGTTCCCGTGGTCAGAGCCAGAACCAAAGACGGTGGGCTAGGCACATCTTTTTCCTGTCAGTGTTCCCGTGGTCAGAACCAGAACCAGAGATGGTGGGTGGTCAGAACCAGAGTTGGTGGGCTAGGGACATCTGTGTCCTGTCAGTGTTCCCGTGGTGAGAGCCAGAACCAGAGACGGTGGGCTTGGTGGGGGGACATCTGTGTCCTGTCAGTGTTCCCGTGGTGAGAGCCAGAACCAGAGACGGTGGGCTAGGGACATTTGTGTCCTGTCAGTGTTCCCGTGGTCAGAACCAGAGACGGTGGGTTAGGTACATCTGTGTGCTGTCAGTGTTCCCGTGGTCAGAACCAGAACCAGAGACGGTGGGCTAGGGACATCTGTGTCCTGTCCGTGTTCCCGTGGTCAGAACCAGAACCAGAGACGGTGGGCTAGGGACATCTGTGTCCTGTCAGTGTTCCCGTGGTCAGAGCCAGAACCAAAGACGGTGGGCTAAGGACATCTGTGTCCTGTCAGTGTTCCCGTGGTCAGAACCAGAACAAGAGACGGTTGGCTAGGGACATCTGTGTCCTGTCAGTGTTCCCGTGGTCAGAACCAGAACCAGAGACGGTGGGCGGTCAGAACCAGAACCAGAGTCGGTGGGCTAGGGACATCTGTGTCCTGTCAGTATTCCCGTGGTCAGAACCAGAACCAGAGACGGTGGGCTAGGGATATCTGTGTCCTGTCCGTGTTCCCGTGGTCAGAACCAGAACCAGAGACGGTGGGCTAGGGACATCTGTGTCCTCTCAGTGTTCCCGTGGTCAGAACCAGAACCAGAGACGGTGGGCTAGGGACATCTGTGTCCTGTCAGTGTTCCCGTGGTCAGAGCCAGAACCAGAGACGGTGGGCTAGGGACATCTGTGTCCTGTCAGTGTTCCCGTGGTCAGAACCAGAGACGGTGGGCTAGGGACATCTGTGTTCTGTCAGTGTTCCCGTGGTCAGAGACAGTACCAGAGACAGTGGGCTAGGGACATCTGTGTCATGTCAGTGTTCCCATGATCAGAACCAGAGACGGTGGGCTAGGGACATCTGTGTGCTGTCAGTGTTCCCGTGGTCAGAACCAGAGACGGTGGGCTAGGGACATCTGTGTCCTGTCAGTGTTCCCGTGGTCAGAGCCAGAACCAGAGACGGTGGGCTAGGGACATCTGTGTCCTGTCAGTGTTCCCGTGGTCAGAACCAGAGACGGTGGGCTAGGTACATCTGTGTGCTGTCAGTGTTCCCGTGGTCAGAACCAGAGACGGTGGGCTAGGGACATCTGTGTCCTGTCAGTATTCCCGTGGTCAGAACCAGAACCAGAACCAGAGACGGTGGGCTAGGGATATCTGTGTCCTGTCCGTGTTCCCGTGGTCAGAACCAGAACCAGAGTTGGTGGGCTAGGGACATCTGTGTCCTCTCAGTGTTCCCGTGGTCAGAACCAGAACCAGAGACGGTGGGCTAGGGACATCTGTGTTCTGTCAGTGTTCCCGTGGTCAGAGACAGTACCAGAGACAGTGGGCTAGGGACATCTGTGTCATGTCAGTGTTCCCATGATCAGAACCAGAGACGGTGGGCTAGGGACATCTGTGTCCTGTCAGTGTTCCCGTGGTCAGAACCAGAGACGGTGGGCTAGGTACATCTGTGTGCTGTCAGTGTTCCCGTGGTCAGAACCAGAGACGGTGGGCTAGGGACATCTGTGTCCTGTCAGTGTTCCCGTGGTCAGAGACAGTACCAGAGACAGTGGGCTAGGGACATCTGTGTCATGTCAGTGTTCCCATGATCAGAACCAGAGACGGTGGGCTAGGGACATCTGTGTCCTGTCAGTGTTCCCGTGGTCAGAACCAGAGACGGTGGGCTAGGTACATCTGTGTGCTGTCAGTGTTCCCGTGGTCAGAACCAGAGACGGTGGGCTAGGGACATCTGTGTCCTGTCAGTGTTCCCGTGGTCAGAACCAGAACCAGAGACGGTGGGGTAGGGACATCTGTGTCCTGTCAGTGTTCCCGTGGTCAGAACCAGAACCAGAGACGGTGGGCGGTCAGAACCAGAACCAGAGTCGGTGGGCTAGGGACATCTGTGTCCTGTCAGTGTTCCCGTGGTCAGAGCCAGAACCAGAGACGGTGGGCTAGGGACATCTGTGTCCTGTCAGTGTTCCCGTGGTCAGAACCAGAGACGGTGGGCTAGGGACATCTGTGTCCTGTCAGTGTTCCCGTGGTCAGAACCAGAGATGGTGGGCTAGGTACATCTGTGTCCTGTCAGTGTTCCTGTGGTCAGAACCAGAGACGGTGGGCTAGGGACATCTGTGTCCTGTCAGTGTTCCCGTGGTCAGAACCAGAACAAGAGACGGTGGTGTAGGAACATCTGTGTCCTGTCAGTGTTCCCATGGTCAGAACCAGAACCAGAGACGGTGGTGTAGGGACATCTGTGTCCTGTCAGTGTTCCCGTGGTCAGAACCAGAACCAGAGACGGTGGGCGGTCAGAACCAGAACCAGAGTTGGTGGGCTAGGGACATCTGTGTCCTCTCAGTGTTCCCGTGGTCAGAACCAGAACCAGAGACGGTGGGCTAGGGACATCTGTGTCCTGTCAGTGTTCCCATGGTCAGAACCAGAACCAGAGACGGTGGGCTAGGGACATCTGTGTCCTGTCAGTGTTCCCGTGGTCAGAGCCAGAACCAGAGACGGTGGGCTAGGGACATCTCTGTCCTGTCAGTGTTCCCGTGGTCAGAACCAGAGACGGTGGGCTAGGGACATCTGTGTCCCGTCAGTGTTCCCGTGGTCAGAATCAGAACCAGAGTCTGTGGGCTAGGGACATCTGTGTCCTATCAGTGTTCCCGTGGTCAGAACCAGAGACGGTGGGCTAGGGACATCTGTGTCCTGTCCGTGTTCCCGTGGTCAGAACCAGAACCAGAGACGGTGGGCTAGGGACATCTGTGTCCTGTCAGTGTTCCCGTGGTCAGAGCCAGAACCAAAGACGGTGGGCTAGGGACATCTGTGTCCTGTCAGTGTTCCCGTGGTCAGAACCAGAACCAGAGACGGTGGGCTAGGGACATCTGTGTTCTGTCAGTGTTCCCGTGGTCAGAGACAGTACCAGAGACGGTGGGCTAGGGACATCTGTGTCATGCGGGAATGTCAGGAATTAATGTTTAAGTCTTGCTACACGTAATATCATTACATTTTATTAGCGGTGGAAAAGTAACAATACCGTAGGCTACCTTGATTCAATTGTAAGGTGCTTTTAATTGAGTATTTTAATTTTCTCCTACTTATTTGCTACTTCTAGTCCACCACAATTCAGAGTCAAGTAGGCTATTGTACGATTGACGCAACTGTTTATTTTAGCTTTAGTTACTTTGC
Source organism: Perca flavescens (assembly GCF_004354835.1). NCBI lineage: Eukaryota > Metazoa > Chordata > Actinopteri > Perciformes > Percidae > Perca > Perca flavescens. The sequence continues at coordinate 705,867 of NC_041337.1, forward strand.
AGATTCATATTAATAATACAAAATAATAAGAATAAATTATGATGTATATAGGGGATTAAGAGGAGACTTTATTGATATTGTGGTGAAATTCACAAGCTATCTGTCAAGTCATACTTCCGCTGTGAGTTTGGTGAAAATAACGCAAAAGTAGTGTAAAGCATTACAATTCAGAGTCATATTACAATAATTGTAATATGACTAATTACTCTCAAATGGCAGTAACTAGTAAACTATAGTGTATTACATTTGGGAAGTAACTTGCCCAACACTGCTGTGTGTGTGTGTGTGTGTGTGTGTGTGTCTGTGTGTGTGTGTCTGTGTGTGTGTGTGTGTGTGTGTGTGTCTGTGTGTGTGTCTGTGTGTGTGTCTGTCTGTGTCTGTGTGTGTCTGTCAGTTAGACTTATAGGTCATCAGTATGAGATGCTGAGGGGCAAAGTGGGGGTTAGACATCCACGTGGGGTCTAAATGCCTGTATTTTAAAAATAAAATACAGGCAGAGGGCAGTAGTGTTTCCCCTATAATTGTACAGGGTTGGTACTTGGTACTTATTAATCATCAACTAATTATTATAAGCATTGGTTGCAAGTTTATAATAGCATCCAAATAACATTTATAGATGATTTACAAAACAGTTATTAACCAAGTATTATTTATCTCTCAATGTATAAACTAATTATTTTATATTACACTAAACTATAATAATTTCATTGTTAAATTAATCAAATTACCATTTATTAATATTGGTTATTACAAAGTGGTACCGTTTCTTTTAACTTAATCCCACATACAGTACGCTGTCCTGCTGCCACAAATACTCCCTGGAGCACCAAATGTGGATTAATCCGCTGCTGAAAATAGTGCACCTACAATTTCCTCCTGTTTGTTTGATACAAACTACAGTGAGCAGCTGTTTAAGTAAAATTACTCATGAAACTATATACAGTATTCAGACTAATGTTGTGAAGTGGCGTATGGATGACACACCAATTCGCCATTGCCGTTATTGGCGTTATCAAGACGCATAGTCGTTTTTCAGCGTGTTTATCAACGCCGTATGGCCTCCATTGACTAACATTACCTTGCGATTGCGTGTGAATTCACGCCGTAGCGAGTAGTATGAAAGGGCGAAAATCCACGTAGGGAGGTTGGTCAGGGGGGAGGATGGGTCAAACAACACAGGACTTTCACCCAGGAGACCGGGGATCGGGTCCCATGTGTGACATTTCCTAAAGCCAACTGTAGCCTCGCGATAACACGTCACATGGCTTTAGAAAATGCCACGTGACGTGTATGTTTGCGCTGTGACGTTGCAGACTGCCGTCCGCTGTATACAGCATCGACATACACGCGGATAGCTCAAAATGCGTACAGATAACATGCAAAGTGGAAAGTGGCGTGTATGTTTACGCGAAGTTATGATATCATGTTGCAATATTTGTGTTTTTAAAGCTTTACGCCTGGGCTTGGGGCTGAGAGCCAGGCAGGAAGTCTGAAGTGCTGAGAGACCGACTAACGTTGTTGGTTTTGGTATATTCAAGGGGGAAAAACATTTGAGAAACAATAGCCTTATCATTTAGGTGTTTTTTTTTAATCCATGAGCAATCTTGCAAGGTAACTGAATGTCTTGATTTAAAAGGAGTCATGTTGACTTTACCTTTCAAAGTTGAGCTGTTGCAGTAAATCCTGATGTTATCACAGTAGTGGTTGCTGGCTATTTGCAGAGTGGAATATCCCTTCCTGCAAAAGAAAAGGTTAAGAAATGAGTACACTCCTTTTTATGCTTTTATGATATCTCTCTCTTTTAGGAAAAAGCAACAAGGAAGTGTTGGATCTGCTGTCATCGGGGTTTCGGCTGCCCTGTCCAACTCGCTGTCCGCCGAATATTTACCGCATCATGATGGACTGCTGGGCCGCTGAGCCCTCCAAGAGACCCTCCTTCCACGCCCTACACAGCCAATTGGATTCAATATATGCCAGGATCTATTTTAAGACTATAGAAGTATAGAAAGAAGGAGATATGGAGGAAGAAGAGGACCGTGAGAGCCAATCGTGTGCAACTGGTCACCGACCGCAGCATGGACTGCAAATATGAAAGGGATAGGTAGGGAAGGAATATTCTCCTCCCGCATGAAATCCACTTCCACAACAGGGTATATGTACTTAAAAAAAACACCAAGGTGTGACAGGACAAAGAGAGGAGAGCAGCAGACCGAACAAACACAGGTGAAATGTTCAAGACGGAGAAGATGCCCACCAAGTCAAGGAGGAAATATAAGGAATACTTAATTTCTTAAGCTAAAAGAAAGCAAGATGGACAGATACAATTTGTCTAAAAAAATAGTCTAAGAAAGGTGTGTAAATACACTCCTACATAAAAAAACACTGAACAATAAAACCCTCTGCACATTCACAGAACCAACTGTTTTTAATTTTATACCCTTTTGTGTTTTATAAATAATATTTTATTACTGTGCCATGTCTGAATATATGCACACTTTGAAATGTTATAATATCCTATGTCAGGACTTAAAGTCAATTGCCTGTCTTTTGACTGTGCTAAAATCGAGGTTATGTGCAATAGGCTTGCTGGGTTTTCAGCCATGCTAGCGGCGCAGTGCTCCAGATGCTGATGTGGCTCGCTCTGTTGCTTCACCACTTTGGGTTACAGTGAAATATCTCAACACAGGTTGAACTGATTGTCATGATATTTAGTACAGACCATCACACTCCACAAAGGACGACTCTAACAACTCTGGTGATCACATCACTTTTCATATAGCGCTACCATCAAGCCTTCTATCTTGTTATGAACTAATGAACAAACTATTATCAGATTCAGCTGATGATTAAATGATAGGATAGTTTAAAGGTATCACTGAATGAATGCAAAGACCAATAACTCTTTCATTCAACATGTGGCATGCAAGTATCCAAATCTATCACTCAAAGGAATAGTTTGACATTTTGGACCCCCACTTTCTCGAGTACATGACAGTAGATAAGAAGATTGAAGGTTGTCTCTGAAGGCATTTTCGGACCGGAGGAACTTTTTCATTGTTCTAAGAAGCACCCTTTGCGTCGTGTCCGCACCGCAAGAACTAGGAACGATCCTAGTTCTTAACACGCGTTTCTTTTTTAGCTTTAGTGGATCCAATCCCAGCACATAAGGAACTTAAAGTGACATAAGTGTACGGTTATTGGTTTGAACACATGAGCCAGTGCAGCACCGGCATACCGGCACTTCCCAAAATGTTGACCTATTGGCTTTCATGCCAACAAGAATGCAAACATGCTAATGTTGCCATGTTGGCTTCTCAGTTAACTCACACGCTAAACGTTAGCGCTTTAGTAACCTATCATTCGCATGTAAGCACTTTTAGCATGTCAGGATTGAGCTCAAAACAGATGAGCCTAAGTACAATGGAGTCTGACAAGCTCTCAAGTCTGAGATGTCCTAAAATGGCCCACGGGTAACCCATTTGATTCTCTCCATTTTTCATCCTTCCAACAGTTTATTTCATTGGGTCTTTTTATTAACCACAAGCATAATGTTTTCAGCCTGCCTTCTGTTACAGGAATTTGAGAAGGTTTTGTCACATATCTAATACAGAATAGTATGTGCATTGTTTTTATCCTCCTGTGATATTTTTTGGAGGCTGACCCAAAGCCAGTGGGCCACAGAGCCATGTGTACAGGATTAACGTGATCAAACCTCTTTTAGAGGCCCACAGGGATGGCCAGTTACAACTAGAGTGCCTATGTTTACACCACAGACAGTCCACAGGCTATACTTCAAACCATGGACTGTAAAGAACTACAAAAATTAAAAAATGAAGGCAAGTAGTCTCTTTGGGGGGTTAAACAATGTTGCAATGCAATGCAATTTTGAGAACAATGCAACTTTTGTCTTTTATGCATGAGAATATACAGCAGACAAAGCCAAGTTCAGGAAACTTTAGCCATAATCACCAAATCACAAGATTGAGGTGTATGTGTTAGGCTGAGTACCATCAGGTACCAAACACCAGTAGTGCAAAGAATAAAATATTTTAAGTATTGTTTTGAAATGTGTCTGTGCTTTTTCATCATATCATCTACTGTCTTTGTCATGTGCATTCAAATAAATCCACGTATTATCCCTAAATACAAATGGAAAGAATGTGGGATGAAACTAGAACTTCATGCAGAGTGTAAACTTGCCTCACAGTAACACACATTGGAAGTGTAAGTGTGTACATTAAACCCTTAAAGGAACATGCCGACTTATTGGGAATTTAGCTTATTCACCGTAACCCCTAGAGTTAGATAAGTCGATACATACCCTTCTCATCTCCGTGCGTGCTGTAAGGCTGTCTGACGGTTCCAGCAGAATCAGGCCAGCACAGAACATGCAGGTGAATGGTTCCAGTAATCCTACTGCTCCGAATAAGTGACAAAATAACGCCAACATGTTCCTATTTACATGTTGTGATTTGTAGAGTCACAGCGTGTTACGTTGTTTTTTGTACATGCTGTGACTCTACAAATCACAACATGTAAATAGGAACATGTTGGAGTTATTTTGTCACAATTTGGAGCCGTAAGATTACTGGAACCATTCACCTGCAGGATCTGTGCTAGGCTAAGCTAATGCTGGAGCCGTCAGACAGCGTTACAGCACGCAAATCAAATTCTTTATCAAACAAGATAACAAGACTGGATCAGTTTGATAAAGAATTTTTTTTTTTTTTGAGAGTTTTGAAAGGTAATGTCATCTGAGAATCCAAATATCACCACAAGTGGATTAGGCTCTAAATGAACATGCAATATTTCTGACAGAGTTTGAAAAATATTAGTCCAGAATTGAGTTAACTAGCAAAGAGCATAACTATGCAAGAGTGTGGCTTCCTCTGTCTGATATTTATCACATATTGGGGAAACATCTGAAATAATTCTATGCAGCTTTGTCTTAGAGTAATGAAGACGATGAATAATCTTAAATTGAATAAGGCAATGCCGAGAATTAACAGAGCATTTATGAATATTCTCTAACGCATTAACCCATAACTTGTCACTTATCTCCACCCCCATTTCCTGCTCCCACTGTAATCTTATACCCTGTGTAGAAGGTTGAGTTGTGTATAGTAAAGAGTTATACACTAGAGAAATCAAGTGACTGACCCCACATCCAAGCCCTAAAAGATCATCAAACTTTGCAGAAGAAGCCTCATCAAGACAAGGCAAATGCTTTCTTACATAGTCCCTGAGCTGCAAATATCGGAAAAAAATGTTTTTATGCAAACCGTATTTTGCCTGCAGCTGACTAAAGGAGGCAAAAGAACCATCAATGAATAGGTCACCAATATTTCGAATACCTACGTCTCTCCACTTTGTGAAAGCAGAATCCATTGTAGAAGGAATAAATGATGGATTCCCTCCAATTGGTAAGAGAAAAGACAAATTTTGATTTAATCTCCTTCCAAATGCGAATAGTACTATGGATTATACAGTTATAATTGTAAGCCAATTTCCCTATCTTTGTAGGAGACAAGATCACTGCCCCAATATCATATGGGCTACATGCTTCTCTTTCCATTTGGATCCAAGTGGAGTGTGCAAAGTTGGGATCTAGCCACATTATAATAGTATGAAGAGCACTGGCAAAGTAATAAAGAGAGAAATTAGGGAGTGCCAATCCGCCTCCAGCTTTAGGCTTACAAAGATGCGCTTTACTTATTCGATGGGCTTTGTAATCCCATACAAAAGAAATAATAATTGAATCCAATTGCTTGAAAAAAATATTGGGATGTTCTGAAAAAGAGAATTTGAGGAAGAAAAATCATTTTAATAATATTAACCCTACCTACCAAGGAAAGAGGGAGTGATCTCGAAAACTGAATATTATTTTTCAATTTAGATACTAGAGGGGGAAAGTTAGCCTTAAATAATAAATGAAAATCCTTTGTAACCTCAATTCGTAAATACGTAAATTTTTGCTGTGTTATTTTAAAGGGGCAATATTGTATAACAGAAAAATCTCGAACCTTTATAGACATTAATTTGCTCTTAGACCAGTTTATCCGGTACCCTGAAAATGTACCAAAATGAGAGATAATTTCCAAGATTCTAGCTATAATAAAATGGGGCTTAGTAATATATAACAGGATGTCATCAGCATACAATGAGATTTTACTTAATGTATTCTCTGTGCTATATCCATGTATATTGGGGTCGGAACAAATAGTGTGTGCTAAGGGCTCGAGTGCCAAAGCAAAGAGTAAGGGAGATAAAGCGCAACCTTGTCTGGAACCTCTGTGTAGTAGAAACATTGAAGAGAGCATCTTATTAGTCAGAATTCTTGCAGAGGGCTTACAGTAGAGAATCTTTATCCACTTTTCAAAACTATCACCAATATCAAACTGTCTTAAAACTTTAAACAGATAAGACCACTCCAATTGGTCAAATGCTTTCTCTGCGTCAAGAGAAACAATAACCAGGTCATCTGCATGTGCGTTGTGGGAGTAAATTATATTAAAAAGACGTCTAAGATTGGAAAAGGAGTGCCTATTTGGAATAAATTCTGTCTGATCGGGGTGAACAAGTTTATCAACTACAGACCTAAGCCTATTGGACAAAGCTTTAGCCAGAATTTTTTGGTCACATGTTTAAAGTGAAATTGGCCTATAGCTACTTACGTCTTCTGGATCTTTCCCCTTTTTAAGTAATACGGTTATGGTTGCCTCATTTAACGTAGGAGGTAGCATGCCAACAGTATTTGCATGAGTATACATTTTAAATAAATAAAAGGAGCTAGTTTTGTGTAATGTGATCATCGTGGATTATTATGTGTAAAATTGCAAAAATATTCATTCATGCATGACAGCGATTTAAACCTAATTCACTTCAACAAATATAACTATACTATACTATACATGCTATATACTATACTATATACTATACATGCTATTCTTGGCATGAGCATCAAGTCATGGCATCGCTGCGGTGAAAATTCAACTCATGTTTAGTTCATGTTAACTCAAAGATTCGTAGAAAAAATATAAACGTTGGAGGCCATTAATTGGCACGCAAAGTCCTAGAAATCCATTCTGCAGTTAGCATCATATAGCCATGGCAATAAGAAAACAAGGCAGTTTAATTCATTTTGGTTTAACTAAGACATTCTGTAGCGATGACGTTAATAGCACGACCGATTCACCTCCCGCCGGGGTGGCAACGCAAGAAGAAGCTAAAGAAATAATGTCCTCTCTGGCTGAAGATAGAGGTGGTAACAGCTCGTCAGAGGGTCACCATCCTAACCCCTCTGGCTGAAGATGGAGGTGGTAACAGCTCGTCAGAGGGTCACCATCCTAACCCCTCTGGCTGAAGATGGAGGTGGTAACAGCTCGTCAGAGGGTCACCATCCTAACCCCTCTGGCTGAAGATGGAGGTGGTAACAGCTCGTCAGAGGGTCACCATCCTAACCCCTCTGGCTGAAGACGGAGGTGGTAACAGCTCATCAGAGGCCGATCACCATCCTAACCCCTCTGGCTGAAGACAGAGGTGGTAACAGCTCGTCAGAGGGTCACCATCCTAACCCCTCTGGCTGAAGATGGAGGTGGTAACAGCTCGTCAGAGGCTGGTCACCATCCTAACCCCTCTGGCTGAAGATGGAGGTGGTAACAGCTCGTCAAAGGGTCACCATCCTAACCCCTCTGGCTAAAGACGGAGGTGGTAACAGCTCGTCAGAGGCCGGTCACCATCCTAACCCCTCTCGCTCCTCTCTCCCGTTAAACTGGAACAGCCAGCAGTGGAGAGGCTGAAGAGCCCATATACATGGCTGTTTGGTTACCCTTGTGGCATCTTTAACTCTTGAGAGAGATTATCTATTGGTTGATGGAATAGCTGACAGTATAATGCCAAAGTCACACTTGGCCATTGGCTGCATCATTTATTTAGAATAGATGCAAGTAACAGCTGCATGTTTTCACTTCACCTTTTCACATTTTAATAGCAAAGTTATTGTTGTTTATTTTCAGACTGGAAAAAATTCCAATTTCAACTCTCCAATACACTTTTGTTTGCAGAGTAAAGTTGAAGCTCAAACAGAACATGTCCCCTGCAGGGAGATCACAAACTAAAACCTAAGTGTGGCTCCTCTAAAAGGCCTCAGGCAAAACTGTAACTACAGTCTGCACACACTGTGGACACACAGCACTCTGTTCAAATGCCAACACGCTGCTGGCACAACGGTTAAAGATGGAAGCTTGGGGTGTGTCTCTTAGGCCTAATTGAAAAGAGGAGTTATGGTATTCTTCGGTAGCCTGAGTAACTTTAACCATTGTTCATGTGAAATCTCAAAGACAGCCTGATGCTTTGTTTATAGACTATTTGTGGGTGGCTGTTTGCTGTTTGATCAACTCCTGTCGATAAAGTATAATAGGGTAAATCCTGTATAGTGCATACACTTGTATGCGTTATGTATCTTTGTAAGTCATTGTAAGTCGCAAGCGCATTATACTTCACCTTACTTCCTGCTTTACTCCCGTTATTATAACTAGGGCCACTAGAGGGCACCAACACTAGAAACATTAATATCGTATTATGTCTGGATTACCTGAAGTACATTTTTAGGATAACTGAAGGATAAAAGAAGTCCCTCACCTCCCGCTCTCTGTGTGTTGCCATTCTCAAACTTCGCTTTCTTCGGGAAACAACAACAAACTTCGAGCTACAACACACTGAAAATGACGAGTCTTGGAGAAAATTTGGATGGTGCATCAAGGCAGGCTTGCTTGGTTCATTCAGGGAATGGTTAACAAAGAATATATTTACATAATTTCCTCTCTAACTGTGACGTTTTGGGACTGATTGGTGGGATTGCTGTGGACCAAGTACACAAGGAGATACACTGGTAAGAGCCAATGAGGTTTAACCATGTATCAGCTCATTTAAATACCTCACGTTACTGTATTGTGTCAACAGTTAACTTCATTTAATATTGAGTTTGAGTTTAGTTTATTTATAAAAGGGGACAGCGCAAATTAATAAAACACATGATTTCCCATGGGTTAAAAAAGCCAGAATTAGCCAAAAGGCTATTTTTCATCTGTAGTCCCCTGCCTTTGATGTTAAAAAGGCTTTTTAAAATACAAAGAAACAAAAAACAACACAAGCAAACAAAACTTAGCACAAAGCATCACAAAAACAGAACACAACAAAACAGAGCTCAACACACAACGTAGCACAAAACAAGACACAACACAAAAGCAGAATGATATACAACAGAGCAAAACAACAGGGTATAAAGTAAAAAAAAATATATATATATATATATATATAATATATATATATATACACATATATATACATACATACATACATACATATACACACACACATACATATACATACACATACACATATACACATAAATTAGAACAGACATAACCATTAAGATCATTAAGAGCAGTATTAAACTAGGAAGAAACAAAATGTTCATGTATGTTGACTCAAACTAACAGAATAATATGTATCATAAATAGTGTTAGTGCTGACATGTATATGTATTGACTATGCAGTGTTTTAGCTGCTCAGCAAAAGACGTATATGTGTTTAACTGTCTGATGTGGATTGGGATTGAGTTCCACTCTCTTGACCCTCTGATGGACCAGGCTGACTGACTAAAAGAACTTTTCCGCATCGGAATAACACAGTCTCCTCGTAAGGATCCTCTTGTGACTCAAACAGTATCTGATCTTCTGTTGATATAGGCAACAAGTGGCGGTGGAGCTAGGTTATGAATGACAAGGATTTGTAGTATTGTATGGGGCGTTTTCTTTTGCAGGGTGCAAATGTTCCACAAGTTCCTTCCTGAGACTATTTAGCAGAGCCACCGTTGCTGCGTCTGGAGCTTACCGCTGCCCAAGACCATTGGGATTGGTTTAAAGAAATGCAAACAACAACAACCAAGAGCATTTTTTCTCCTATCCAAGAATGTATGGTTCATCCTTAGGCACGCTCTTATTCTCGATCTTTATTAATGATTTAACGCAAATGTTTACTGACAGTTTAATTAATTTATATGCAGATGACACCGTAATATATTCATCCAGTTCTGATATTTCACAAATCCAATTATCTCTTCAATCGGATTTTAATTTAGTTCAAAAATGGTTTTATTCTAACAAACTCCTATTGAACAGAAAAAAATCATGCACTATGTTGTTTTGCACTAGACCTAATTCTATGCCTATACCTAAATGCTGGTCAATTGGTTTTCTTGATAAAACAGCTTTAACAATAGTTGAAGAGTATAAATATCTTGGTCTTTGGCTTGATACCCAGCTCTCCTTCAAACCTCATATTAACTCAATCTGCAAGAAAATATATGGCCAATTGAAGTCACTTTATCGCTCTGTAGATTGCTTTTCACAACAGGTTCGGAAAAGAATTATAACTCATTTGATACTTCCAATAATTGATTATGCCGATACTATATACGGGAATACCACAGATTCAAATCTTCGTCCTATTTCTGTACTTTATGATAGTCTTTGCAGATTTGTGCTTGCCTTATGGCCTTATAGAACTCACCATTGCCAAATGTATGAGTCTTTGAACTGGCCGGCTCCCAAGTCAAGAAGGCAATTCCACTGGTTATTACTTATTTTTAAGTGTATTCATTTCCATTTCCCTCCATACTTGAAATGTCTTCTAATTTCTTTTAATACACAGTACAATTTAAGGCATACGGATCAGCTCTTCTTTTATGTACCCAGAATTAACAAAGAAGTAGGTCATTGTGCATTTAAATTTAAAGCACCATCAGACTGGAACAATCTATCTCGCTCAGATCTATAACTTCGTTTTATGTTTTCAAATCATCTCTTTTTTACTTATTCTCAAACATCTTGTTCCTGTTTCTGATCTCTTTCTTTTTTCTTTTTTTTTTTCTTTCTTTTTTCTCATATACTGTACATGTTTGCAGTTATGTACCTGCATGCGATAGTGAAGTGCATAAATATATTTATACCTTATTTCTGTATCTGCATTTTTGCAGATGGCTCACTGATTGACTTTGATTATGGTATGGGCTAAAGGGAAGGGATTAGGTTTGTGGGAGCATTGTTAGTGAGTGTGTGTATATGAATGTGAATGTTGTTGTATTTAAATGTTTGTTATTGTCTTGTGCTGTATTTACTTTAATTATGATTCTCCATCTTGATGTTGGTTTCTTTTGTATCTTAAAGGTCCCCCTTGAAAATGAGATGGTGCATCTCAAGGGGTTATCCTTGAAAATAAATAAGTATGCATGGTGTAGCCAGACCTTACTCCACAGTGCTGTGGAGATAGATCTGGCAATGCGAGAGATCAACTAATTTCTACAACATTTAGACCATACTTCTATTTGGGATTTGTTAGAGCTAACAGAGACTATAACACAATCCTGTGTTAGATCTGGTAGATCACAGAGAGTATATTACAATGGCACTTTTTCAAACAGCAAGGCGTTAGACTGTGGTGTTCCACAGGGGAGTTGCCTTGGACCTCTTCTTTTTGCAGTTTTCACCAGTGATCTGCCACTTGCTATTGGGAAAGCAAGTGTAACAATGTATGCAGATGATTCTACCCTCCATTATGCCGCATCCACATGCTCTGAGCTTAATCAGGTTCTATCTAGTGAGCTCAACATCGTACTTAATTGGATAATAGCAAACAAACTTGTGCTTAATGCATTAAAAACAGTCTGTAGGATATTTGGCTCTAAACATAAATTAGCACATGGGCCTGAATTGAATCTTGTAGTTGCAGGCCAATCTATAAAACAAGTAAATAAAGTTAAGCTTCTAGGACTACGGCTTGATAGTGCATTGTCATGGTCAGATTACATTGACTATATAGTTACTAAGATGGGCAGAACAGTTGCCATCACAAGGAAATGTTCATTCTCATGTATTTTTGATAGCATAACCTACAGTTCAGATATCCATACTTATTTAACAAGAGGAGCCAGTAGGGGGCAGATGACTTTACCTTTACCAAAATCCAATAACTTGAAAAAAACCTTTCATTTATAGAGTTATAGTTCTTTGTGGAATAAAATCCCAATTAACATTTGTTTTATTACAGGAAAGGTATATTTTAAAAAGAAAGTAAAATCTTTCCTTCATTTAAATTATTTATCATGAGGTTTCTGATTGTGTGAGGAAAAAATATCAGATTTTCGTCTATTTCAATGTGAGCTACCTTAATGTTAGCTATGTAACATACTGTAATATATAACTTTGTTTTCAAGATATTTCTCTATTTGCTTGGTTTATTATTCTTTTCATTTAATTTTAATTGTAATTTGTCCATCCATCCATCCATCTTCGTCCGCTTATCCGGTGTCGCGAATGCAAATTGTAATTTGTCTTGTTTGTTATTTAGTTTTGTAATCAGATATTGTGGTATTTAGTTTCTTTTTTTTTCTTTTTTTTTCAGTATATGTTATGAAATGTTTTAATATTGTCTGATTAAATGTTGTTTTGGACTCCAGGAAGACTAGCTGGTCGTCTAGGCGTCAGCTAATGGGGATCCTTATAATACCTACAAATACAATCCACGGAGTGTAATTTACATCTCCGTTCAACAATGTTGGTGTGTCCAGTTCACCAAAAACCTACCCAATGAAGGTGGTTCTTTTCGGCAGAAATGACAGACTTTTACTACTATGTTTGTCTCTTAATGCAGTGTATGAGTACCACACTATTCCTCTAAAATAATCATCTTAATCAGTACAGTGTAACACCTGATCTGTTCCATATAAGATAGATGCTTGTCTCACTTTTAACGATCACTATATTTTATAAGTATTACATTATATTGGCAGTCATTTTACAATCTTAGAAAATAACAAGATCCAACATGAAGTTAGTTTAATAAGACTATCCTCCAACGGGAGCAAACAGTAGAAGAGTGATGAAGGTTGTTTCCAGAGATCACTTCCAGTAAGTGGACTAAAATCTTGGCTGCAGCTGTCGCCGAGGTCCTGCTGCACTCCCTGCTACGCTCTGCTACGCCCTGCTACGCTCTGCGGTGCCCTGCAGTGTCCTGCAGTGTCCTGCTGCGTCCTGCTACATCCTGTAACGCCCTGCAGTGCCCTGCTATGCCATGAACTACTACAACTACCATTTCTAGTCACTGATCCATTATCTTTATTGTGACTATTATTGCCACTGTTCATCACACCCCCAACATCGCCTACCAAGAGCCTGGGTCTGTCCCGTCAGACACCGCCTACCAAGAGCCTGGGTCTGTCCCATCAGACACCGCCTACCAAGAGCATGGGTCTGTACCGTCAGACACCGCCTACCAAGAGCCTGGGTCTGTCCCATCAGACACCGCCTACCAAGAGCATGGGTCTGTACCGTCAGACACCGCCTACCAAGAGTCTGGGTCTGTCCCATCAGACACCTCCTACCAAGAGCCTGGGTCTGTCCCAGGTTTCTTCCTAAAAAATGAGTTTTTCCTCGCCACTGTCACAGTAAATGCTTGCTCTTGGTGGAATTACTGGAATTGTTGGGTCTTTTTCAAATTATAGAGTGTGGTCTAGACCTACTCTATCTGTAAAGTGTGTTGAGATAACTCTTGTTATGATTTGATACTATAAATAAAATTGAGTTGAATTGGACCTCGTGCTAAGATATCTCTAATAGTAGAACCTTCTACAGTGTAGAAATATTCTGTTACAAGTAGGCTAAAACTCCAGCATTCAAAATGTTATTACATTATTGTGCTCATCACTTTAATGTTGCATCTGGTAACGGTGGAGCTCATTTAAATGACTTTATATTCTGTTGGGTAAGTTGTAAACTGAATGATCAACCAAGCTTTTTAAAACCCATAATAATCACATCATTACCCACGTGGGATTTCTAACTAGACCATGTCTGAGATTTTTGACGCGTCTTTCAGATAATAGGCGTGGCTCTCGTGCATTTTATCATAGGCTGGAATCAGGAAGTTTGTGACAGAGAAGTCTCCCTCTCAGCAGCGCAGCCCAGAAGCAATTCGCTGCAAAGGCATTCCGAGGATTCCTCCTCCTCCTGCCCCCCCTGTCCGACAGGTGTAGCCGGCTGCGCTCAGTCGGAGGCATACGGGGGCGCGGCGGCTGAGAGAACGTCATTCATGCTCATCTATGGGTGAGTGTCTGCGGAAAGCTTGCCCGTGTCTGGACGCACTATGGCTGAGGATTTTCGGCGAAAAGCCTCCAGAAGGAGAAGGAGAAGGAGGAGGAAGCGGCGGCGGAGAGGAGGAGAGACCGAGACCGAGACCAGCCAGTCCGCCGCCGCCGCCGCCGCTGGAGAGATGCTCCATGTACACGGCGCTGTGGCCCTTTCAGTCCCGGCACGTGGACGAGCTGTCCTTCAATGAGGGGGACCTGTTCAGTGTTGTCAGCCGCAGCGGGGACTGGTGGACCGCACGGAAAATCGACAAGAACGGGTGCGTCCTGGACACCGGGATCGTTCCCAAAAACTACCTGGAGCGGGCCGAGTCCCTACGAAACCAACCGTGAGTGGTGACGCCTACTTTTTCTAAATAGCCTACTTCAAAACCAGACTGAGGTTGATTCTAAATAGTCTTTTTCTCTTGCTCATGTCCAACCATTGGTAACTTAAACAGTTCTAAATTCAGCAGACATTGATGTAGGCTACCATTGTGCCTGTATAATTTAACTTGTTATGCAATAGAAATAATTTTTAAATTCTAACAAAATAATGGTGAAAAGTCATGAAACGAGCACACTGTTGAAAAGTTAATTACATGCTTCCCAGCATAAAAATTTAGGAAATTCTTGTCGCCTGGAGGCATTGTGGGAAGTATGGACATAAACATACATAGCCTACCCTGCTTCCAATACCCATAGGCTACTTCAAGACTAATATGCCAGAAAAGAAATGTAGTGGGCTATGTCCCAATACATAGTATGTCAAATGCAGAATGCCAAAAAATAAAAAAACATGATGTCCTACTGCATCTGGTCAGATTTTGCAGTATGCAAGCCAGCATGCTTTCTTGGCTATTCTGTCCCACAATCCTTTCGCACAGCATATGAGCAACAGGGTCAAAGATCAAGGCGCAATTCTATGGAGAAGTAGTAGCCTATGTCCCAAACAGTATGTACTCTGTAAGGACAGCCACAGTACATACTCCGTGGCGACCAGTCATTAGGGGCAGGTGTGACATCGCTTAGAGCACCTTTAAAAGGCCTTGGTGCCCCCCAGCCTCGGGATATTGTCATCACTCAAACTGCTGGTAAAAGTAACCGCGGTTAAACGTGGAGTGGTTAGCTTACAAAATAAGTCAAGTTAGCCCAGAGGAAGAACGTTTCACCTTTCTCTTAGAGAGCCCTCAGCCTTGGGTCAGTGAAAACCCATTTTATCATCCTGCCTTTGTGGTGCTGGTCTGTATGGTGATCACGTTGTGTTGGATTGATTGATATTAGCTACGTTAGATGGTGACGAGTGTGTACATGCTCGGTTGTTGTCATAGAATGCATCTGTATGCATCGTCGCATGACGTTAACTTTTTCTGGCTGAACTCTAACGTTACTACCACGGCCCCTAAAAGCACCGTGATCTGGCGGGGCCTGTAGCCGGGCTCGCGGTCACCTATTGACGGCTAAACAACTGGTGCTGGTAGCAGCATCGCTCTATGTGTTCATGTTACAACGCTGTCTGTTTTGTGGAGCCATGCGGTTTGTTGACATGTTAACAGAGTGAGTTGCAGAGTATTCTAGTGTGACTGGTATGTAGGCCATCTTTTGAAATTGTGCCCCACCAATTTTCTTTAGATATAAACACATCACTGTACATACTAAAGGTAAAATAGTCTTCCTACCCCTGTCAAACTATAAAACAAGGCTGCTTGAGGCTGTAGAGATTTGTGCAATAGTTTCATGGTGAGGGAAATACATGTGTTACGTGCAATATGTTTTTACCACGGGATGTGTGCAATACTGTGATTGTGACAGCTTTGGAGTCCAAAACTAATTTCCCTAAGGGGACAATAAAGTATGTCGTATTGTATCGTATCGTATCGTAGAACAAGTAGGCTATGAAGTTTGGAACTCAGCCACTAGACTTCATTATAAACTTTAAAAAAATGTCTAATTTTAATTTTCGAATTTTTGGATTGCATTACATGAGTTAAGCTTGAAGCTCTGTTCAGCTCCAGCCACATGACTCAGTTTGGGATTTGGGGTTTACTGGTTGTTAAACACATGCACATCTTTCTTGTCCACATACTCACAGCACTGTGGAGCATTCCCTTTTGAATTTCTATTTCATTATATTAGACCAGTAGACCCGATAAGAGTCAATTTGGGATCGAAATAGTATTTTCCTATGTAATAAAATAGAAATGTGAGAGTTCTTGGAAGGCACGAAAGCTGATCTAATTTAGTGCCAGTGTTAAGGTTAAAGCTTTAGGCTTAGGGTGTTGTATAAAAAGCAGAACTTTGCTTGAGTTTCCTTGTTAAAACTCAAGTCTTTTACATTTCTCTGAAAACTTGTAAACACATGCTGTTAAACACACTTTATGGAGCGGCTGAACTGCATTAACGGAACCAGAAACATTATCAAGTCAAACAAGAGGAAATGCAAGTTAATTATGTACTTCCACACATTATTACAAAATTGTAAAAGTATAAACATTGTTGCGGTGCTACTCGTTGGACTTGTATGTGTGCATTTGTCGCATGTTTCAATGTTGTGACACACTGAGTAGGTTGGTTTGATAGTTGCCAGAGAAGCTGACAGGAATGTCCTTTGTATGCATCTCATTAAGATACAGAGACACCGTAGTTTAAAATAAGATAATTATACTCTATATTTAGCAATAAGATACATTTGGATGCTATTTGTTTGTCTACAGAAGATCTAATATGAAAAAAAAGCTACAAAATAAATCGTCCATCATCACTCAGCCGCATTTATAATATATTTTATTATATTATATCATATTTATAATTTTTAATATTGAGTGTTTGGGGCTTTCTCATAACATGTCAGCTTCTATTAATGTCCCTTTGTCTCTTAACAGAAAGTGAGCATTTATAGAGCATTAACTTCATGACAAACAGGACATGCCTCAAGCCTCTGTTGTAAGCAACCCTGTGAGAAATGTCGATTACATCTTTCATACATGTCAAACATGTTGACAGCCAGCGTCACCACTTCTTGTTTTCTCTCTCTCTCTTTCTCTCTCTCTCTCTCTGTTTATTGCTTCGACCGAATGGGAAGTGTGTGATGTGAGGTTAATCTCACATGTCAACAGCTGCTGGAAGGCTGGAATTTATTAAAGTGTTGTTGGTTTTTATTTCATTACAATAAATGTTATTTATTAGGTGATTTTATATGTATATTGTTCATCATTATTAAGTGTCCACTTTAAAACACTTCAGCCACATTCATACAACGTAAGATTAGCAGTAAGAACAGTTATTTTAGGGCTGCAACTGATTATTGTCATGAATGACTGATCTGATAATAAAAATTCAAAATGTCCATTACAATTTTCAAGGCTCATGTTGAAAGCAACTAACTGTCCACAGCCAAAACATATTCAATTAAAAATCTTATCATATGACAAAGAAAATCTGTAAAATGTCCCATTTGAGATGCTTGGAGCCAGTGAATGTTTGGCACATTTGCTTGCAAAATAATAAACTATTAACTGATTATCAAAACAGCTGGTGATACATTTTAAAGGTGACATATTGTGCTTATTTTGTGGGTGCTCTACTAGAACATGTTTACATGTTTTAATGTTCAAAAAACACTTTATGTTTCTCACACTGCCCATGGCTGCTGCACCTGTATTCACCCTCTGTCTGAGACGCTCTGTAGGGGCGCCTGTCTCTTTAAGCCCCCGAAAAAGCCCAGACTGCTCTGATTGGTCAGCGTTTCCAGGTGCACATCTGTTCACTTGCTGTCTCTGTACTGTCTGTCATTGCAGCCGGGGATTGACTGTAACTGAGTATAGCAGCACTTTCGTTCGACCATGAAAAACCCCAATAATTACCTCTAAACCAAAAACTACACAACCGACATGTTCCAGCAGCCGTGTTCTGAAATTGGGGGGAAATTAACAACATGTGCAACCAATATTCCAGGTTTCCCCGAGCAGAAAACTCTGAGTTAGTTAACCCTGAGATGAGGGAAACAGAAAGGGAGGTTAATCAAACCTGAGAGAGAGAGGGGGAACTCCCGCCCGTCTCAGAAAGAGAGGGAACTTAACCTCAGAGTCTGTGAACCTAACCCGGTCGGGAGCGAGTTTTCTTCTCTCAGTCTCCTCCCTCTGACTTGGCACTCTTTCTTTTCCTCATTCATTCATTCATTCAGTCTGTATCAGGCGCATTTTAGCACAGTTTGTTATCTGCATGAATAAAAAAACAGGGTTGGTTTGCAAAAAACAATGCGACACAAAGAATGTGCTAGGATGTAGAGCATGTCCGCGATGGGTGACATTAGTGATATGAGGACAGATAAGGTTATGTAGGCTAACATAATAAATAGGTAGTTATCTGGAAATGAAAAAGCATTTATAGTCGGGGTCTCAATATCATCTCCAGACGTATGTTTAACTCCCTGAGAAGTAATACAGCTTCTTCATCAACGGGATCCTTGACAAAAGGAAAAGCCGTTTTATAGTCTGCCTTGCTGACTGTTGCAAAGCACCGTCAGAAGAGTGTGACTCGCTCTGAAACGTTTTTTTTTTTTTTTTTAAAGATTATTTTTTGGGGCTTTTCCTTTTAGTGACAAGAAAAGGGGAGAGAGATGGGGGTGACAAACAGCAAAGGGCAGCGGGTTGGATTCATACCCACGCCGCTGCAGGACTCAGCCTACATGGGGCAAACGCTCTTACTGGGTGAGCTAGAGGCCACCCCCTCTGAAATGTTTTTTAAACGTTTTTGTAGTGTTCCCTGGACACAAACCTGTAAAAGAGCCATGGATTGCAGGTGAATGATGCAAACCCTTTGAAATAAAAGATTATGAATTATAATTCTGTTAATGATGGTGCTGCAGCCTCAGAATGGGATTAGTAGTCGTAGTACTTTTATAGATTATAGGTTCAATACCATTTCACCGGCAACATTATACTTATGATTAAATATGACATCAATGCACTACATTGGAACTTACGCATTGACTCTAGCAGCAATTTTCTCCCGCGCAAATTCTCTCTCTCTCTTGCAGCAGCCGCAGTGTTGCTTTTTTTAACAAAATACATGTTCAGACTCGCGGCATGAGTATTTCCGCCGACCAGTTTGTTTGTGGTTGTTGCTGCTCTGACAACAATATAATCATGAATACTGTTTTAACCTCGTCTGCTACAGTATAAGCCCATCTGTAGAACCCAAAACTGCAACCAAAAAAGATACACCGAGAAAACAAAATCACAACAAACTAATTCCACTTCCAATCTCTCGGATTAAGAACCAGGAGGACTTTGTGCATTCACTGCTGTTCCAGCCCTACCTTCAGCCTCAGGCCACCATCAGAGCCCAGATAATAACCTGAGGCAGAAAGCTTGGTGTGGGAACGGCATTGAATGCTTTCTTCATTTTGCGTACTGTACTCTTGTCTTTGCACCTACAGTACGCAAAATGAAGAAAGCATTCAACATGTTTAGATACTCTGACCTCTGATAACTCAACGTTATACCTTGAAAAATGAAACCAGATCCCAGGATGTTCACAGGTACATATTGTTGTCAGATCCAATGCTGTTTTGATGAGCAGCAGAGAGTAAATTGCCAGATCTTGTACACAAAGATTATTTTAAAAGATGATTTCAGAATATACCATTTGTAAGATATCTCAGAGAATTATTTTCAGTGTCACACCGTTAAAGTGTGAAGCCATGCAACCACTTCCTAATAATTACTTTCGTCTATGGCTTTCTGTCTTAAACCAGGTGGTATTTTGGGACAATGACCCGCCACGAGGCCCAAAGCCACCTGCTGGGATCAGGAAACGATCACGGAGCTTTCCTCATCCGACGCAGCGCGAAAGATGACATTGGATACGTTCTTTCACGTAAGATAAGAGAGAGGAGAGAGGGGAGATGGAGAAGCCCAAAACGAGAACAAGAGGCGTGTGGTGTTTGAGGGTTTAAATAAGTTTCACAGTTCAAAAACTGTGCAGTATGTATATTATTTATAGTGTCAAATCATAACAGGACTTATCTCAGGACACTTTACACTTTAGAGTAGGTCTAGACCACATTCTATAATTTACAGAGACCCAACAATTCACCCTAGGAGCAAGCATTTCTTGCAAGCAAGTTTTTTTGTTGGCTTATCCTGGCAATGTACTTACATTAATCCAGACTACAGCAGCAGTACGTGAACAAATCACACCAGACAAAGTGAAAAAAATGTTAAACACAACAAACAGTATGCCCTTTTAAGCATGTGCATCTATACAAGTAGGCAACATTAATGTAATTATAAGTTATAAGTTAATACAAAGATGTATTACACAGTGCCAGATGGAAAATGGAGATCCAGGCTTTGATTAGCGAGTCCAGAGCATCATCATCAACACATTACCTGACCTTATTTTGTGATGGTAACCTAATTTCGCCAGCATGGGTTCTGTTTTAACTAGTCTCACTTTGTCAGACTAGTCTCACATCCTCCATGGCACTGTGGAGGAGGGTCTGGCTAGTCCACACAGCATTCTGGGATGGGAGAAAAACATGCTCTGGTTTATTGGCATTTCTGTAAACCAATCACAATCATCAGGGGCGTTGCTAAACTTTGCACGGTGCCTCTGCTAAATAGTCTCAGGAAGGAACTTGTTTTGGTGGAACATGTGTACGTTCAAAAGTAGTTTTAATCGTGTGACAGAAACCTCCGATTGGACAGATAGTCTAGCTGTCTGGATTTACCCTGCAGAGATCTGAGGAGCAGATAACCATAGTCCTCACAAATCCACCAGAGGTTAGAACGCCAACACAAAGGAAGAGGAAGGGGACGGACATCGGCGAAAAGACATGCATCCGGCAGAATTTCCTGCGGCACCAGAGCAATCCCAGAAGTGGGACGTGGTGGATATAGACTACGTTTTAACTGATCTTCTGACTAATTGATCCCAAACAACATGAAGGCTGTAATGCGTTATGACGTTGCATAGTCGACAGTGTCACAGTGTCAATAAGATAAAGGGTGTCCCTTACCCCCTTCTCTTCCCACTAAAGTTAATATCATCATAGCTTCATGAGTCTCTATTTGGCAATGTGACTATAAGTTCTAGGCTCTTAAAAAAAAAAAAAAAAACCTGATCAAGAGATTATTTGAGTTCAGCTGGTGGCTTGTGTCTTTGTTAATGAAATAGTTTGACATGCTGGGAAATACACTACGGTTTGTTTTAGGCAGAAAGTCAGAATAGACGATCGATACCACTCTCATATCTGTAGGGTAAATATGAAGCTACAGCCAGCAAAATGTTAGCTAAGCTTAGCTTAGCACAAAGACAGAGGGATACAGCAAGCCTGGGTATTGGACATAATCCACCTACCTGCATCACTAAAGCTCACTTTTTGATATTAATGAACATCCGTTACGTTCAAGCCATTGCCAAAGTTGCAATAAACTAAAAAATTAAACACTTGGAAGAAAAGTTTTAGGAGACAAACCATTTAAAATGTAAATGTAACTGAATTAAAATAAAAGCTTTGCATTCCTGTTGGACTGTTGAAAGTCCCTCAGTATTAAACCTTTCATTGGACTCTATTGAGGATGGATTTGTAGCAGCTTAAACTACAACTTAAGACTTGTTTGTGAATCTTCCTGCAGTGAGGTCGAGCAGTCGGGTGAAGCATTTCAAGGTCCTCAAAGCAGATGAGAGGAATTTTTACGTGGAGCACGGCCACCATTTCAGCTCTCTGATCGACTTGGTGGAGTACTACCGCGCAAACAGCCTGAACAACACCAGCACGCTGGGAGTCTCCTGCAAGAGGGTAGGACGGGCTCTGTTGGCTGGTTGGATCTTCTTGCTTCTTTAGTTCCTCTTATTTTCTGGTCAAAACAAAAAACGGTGGACAGAGAATTCACTCAAACACAGTTGTTGCTAAAGCGATGTGTGTTTGTAGATGTGGTGTTATTTACGCCCCCCCCGTAAATAACCACATCGGGGTACAACCCCCGCCCCCAATAATCAAAACTGGGCTTCTTAGGACATTTTAAACAATTTTGCTCAGTGTTTTTGTCGCATTTTTCAACTTTTTTGACAATGTTTTCCCGAAGTTTTTTTTTTATCCATGCAGACATGTCCCGGGACTGCCCCAGATAGTTGGAGATCTCTTGAATATTTGTATGTACTACATTTGTGTCCCTTTATGACCTACAAGTGTGTGCATGTGTGTTCCCTCCATCAGAAAAAGCCCAGCACTCGGGACTTGAATCCTTTTACGGTGGATGAGTGGGAGCTCCCCAAACAGGAGTTCACCTTGGAGGAGGAGCTGGGCAGCGGCTACTTTGCTGACGTCTACCGGGGGCGCTGGAAGAACCACATTAATGTCGCCATCAAGATCATCAAAAGTGGTATTTCATCATCTCTGTTGATCTAATGAAGCGTGCTTTCATCGATGGGTTTCTGATCATGTGGACGTGTTTGGCTCCACAAATAACTAAAGAGATGGATGAAAAGTGTTCAGTACACAAAAAGGGAAACCTCTCTTTCAGCTTAGAGTACATACAGTAATCTGTTTATTTCATCTAGTAATCCAGTCAGAACCACTGGTTTTAACAAGGTGGTGGATGGATTTGTCTAGAAACTAGTAAACAAGGTGGAAGACAAATTATGATTCTTTACTTAAATCAAAGTACTAATAAAACAATTTAAATACTTAATTACAAATGCAAGTGCTGCATTTAAAAGGTTACTTACAAGTATTATCAGCAAAATGTACTTGAAGAATCAAGAGTAAAAGTATTATTTGATTGTTAATATTGATGTACCAATGTACAATGAATTGTACAGTTCTGCTCAAGGTTTTGACTACTATATATTAAATAAAGTATGATACTTTAATCCAGTGGTTCCCAATTTGGGAACGACTCCTCTAAACGCTCACTAGATAAATCTGGACTTTTTCTCCAATCATACACATCTAAAACATGACAAGGTGCCTAAATAGGCAATGCTTTTGGGGAGGGGTCACAAGCCAACAAGATCGGTATATGGATTGGTGTAATCTTTAACAATGTATTTAGATCCTGCTGCAGTGTAATCCAGGTTGAGGGGGCAGAAAAAGAGAAAGGGTCCTAATTTGCACCCGGTGCAGCGCAAAGCCCAACGCAAGTGTCTTTGCTAGTTTAAGACCGATGCAGTTGTCATTTTCCCATCCAGCGCCCGCGTCGGCACCCATCTGTGGCCGATGAGCGTGCTGGTCTTACAGGGAGGTGTTTTCAGGTGCATTCTGGGGCGTGCTGGTCTTACAGGGAGGTGTTTTCAGGTGCATTCTGGGGCGTGCTGGTCTTACAGGGAGGTGTGTTCAGGTGCATTCTGGGCGTATTGCTATCTTAAGACAGCAGGAAGTGGTCGCGCCATTGACCAACAAAAACCTGGTCTAAAGTCAATAACGCAGCATTTCATTGTTATTTTAACAGAGCATTAGTAAAATGCTCTTAGGCTTGTGCACAGCGCGTGCACACTATGCTTGTTACACACACAGGGACGCACAGCAGCACACACACATGCAAAATACGTGCAAATCCGCCATCATAATAGCAATGCTCCAAGGTCAAAACGCGCCTGGCTTTTAAAGGGAATGGGAGATGATCTCTGATTGGTTGATTGCATGTTACGCCCAAAACACACCTCTGATTAATGAAGACACTAAGGACAACCCTTTAGAACCATGCGATCAAAGCCATTCGGTCCGTTGTGGCAACACTGGCGAATATCCAGAAGTTAAAGCCCGAGCAAGAACAATCTTTGCTGAGTTGTGTTGGTGGCCATGATGTTGTGGCCCTCCTCCCCACGGGGTTTGGGAAAAGTTTGATTTTCCAGCTCGCTCCGTTAGCGGTGAAGGAGATGGCTAAGAATAACGCTAGCGATGGTAACCCGACGTCACGACCAAACGTTAGCGATTGGTTCTGGCAGATCCAGAGTGGCTCTGGGCAGATCCAATAGTTTTAAACTTCAACATAGTACCCGCCTTCAAGGAAGTTAACACTTGTCAATGGAGAGTGGCCAGACTCTCTGTACAAATGAAATGGACCAGAGTCTGGTAGGATCAGGCTACTCTGGACCAGAGTCTGGTAGGACCAAGCTAGTGTACCAGAGTCGGGGAGGACCAGGCTAATAAGCTATGTCCTGCTGTGCAGCTAAACCGTTTTTAGACACCTAAAAAAATCTAAATCAGTTTAAGTGTATGGTATATGTACAATATTTTCACCCCTTTACCTTGCTGTCAGACAGCTCTTTACGACGGGGAACTGAAGCCGTTATCTCTGCTCTCTGTTGTCTTTCCTTCATTGTTCAAGAATGCCAATATGCATAGTCAATAACATGTTAGACCACATTTGAGTGAAACTAATGAGAGACAGAATAAGAATGTAGAGAGATGCATCATGGTAATCCCTTTTGAGACACCTCTTTCTTAAGTGTGGAATTCAATTGGCACCCAGTTGGATTGTTCATTTAAAACTGCTGCTGCTGTCTTGTCAGTAAAACCCTTTTTTGGTTGGGTCTTTTTGGCATAGTGTTAGTGCTTATGCTAATCTCAGTTTCAGTGTAACAAACACCTTTAGAAAGTAAAGTGGGAGTAGTTGGCTGAGCCATTTTAGAAGCATGAAGCAACTTGCAGTGTGTCGAGTAGCCCTGATTAACCTGATGACTCATTGTACAGCAATAATTTAAGGAAGTAAATGGTTTATGCGTCTTGTTATTTCCAGGTATCACTATAAAGTGAAACTCAGGCCAGTTTACTGTGAATGATTCATAATATCATGTATGATCAATAGTTTATGACACAGGTCAACACTGACTATACTGTTTGACTCTAATAAAGCACAGCATTTCCCTGTAGTCAGTTTCCTTTGGTTAGTTTGTAAATCATGCTTGTGACATCATTTAAGTGATGAGATTTGAGGTCATTGACACAAACCTGATGAAAAAGGTACTCCGATGAGATCAGTGGAGGAATGGAACTAAGTACATTTACCCAAGCAGTGTTTTCCCTGGCTTTGTGGAAGATTTAGGTGCGGGTATCTGGCGATGGGTTAAGGCGTCCTTTCTCAAGAAAATGTTGTGTCTTTGTAGTTGTGTCGTTTCTCTTTTTGGTCATTTTGGTTTCCTTTGGGGTTGTTTTAGCTCTCTGTGCTTATTTATCATCTCTTTTTTAGTCGGTTCGCATCCCTTTGTGGTAGTTTTGTGTCTCTTTTTTCACATCTTTTCAGGCCGTTATCTCCGTATCTGTGTCTAAAACGTTGGAAAAGATAGAGCAGATAATAAATAACTTGCACTCAAAAAGCAAGGCAAGAAAGCAAGGCGGAAAGTTAGTGCCAAAAGTCACGTGACAGTTTTTTGTACTTGTAGAATTTGTTATGTACTTGTAGGATATTTTTTGTCATTGAAGAAATACGTTTTTGTATGTGTAAAACATACTGTATTTGTTTGATAGGTAGGTTTCTTATTTGCAGAACAAAATGTATTAGTTTGTGAATGATGTTTTGTATTTGCAAACCGCAATTAGTTTGTTTGTGAATCGTTGGGCGTGAGTAAAACACGTTTTGTGTGTGTGTGTGTGAGGTTTTGGCATGATTCTAACTCCATAAAAATGTCACACGATTGTTTGTTTTGTCCAACCAACAGTCTAAAATCCAGAAATATTCAATTTTTATTGATATGAAACAAAACTTCAGCGGCAAATCTTCACATTTTAGAAGCTTTGTCTCATCCTTTCAGCATAGTTGAGGACACAGTCATGTCAGTGTTCCGTGCTTCCGTTCAGTATGATCATGGTCATTTGATCTGTACAGTGAGAGCATAAAAGTCCTTCAGCCAGAAAGTCTGATTTCAACTTACTGTATATATCCATAAGTTACCACAAACAAGATGAATACAAATGCACAGTGTCTGCTCAGCTTTAGACCACGAGAACAAATCCCTTTTATTGCTCTTTAATTGATCTCCCAAGCAGCATGCAAGATATTTTCCATAATAAAAGGCTGCATACTTTGCACAGTATATTGTATAATTACCACAGTTAGCATGGTTTTAATTATAAATAAAGAGCAGTTGCAATGTCACTGTGCCACAAAATCCTTTAAAATTAGCTTACCATCTTATGTTTACGAAACAGAGTCCCATCGTTGCATATCATATTTTTGTCATATTTGTTAAAAGTGTGGTTTCCTTGGTTTTCTTTTCTTTCCTCTCTCTTCCTCTGTTGTCTCCCTTCCTCTTTTTTTTTTTTTAATCAGTGTCTTTCTCTCTCCCTTCAGATTCAGAGTTGAACCACCGTGAATTTCAGAGCGAAGTTCAGATCCTAAAGCGTCTCCGCCATCGTCACCTCATCTCTCTGTTTGCCGTGTGCACGGCCTCGGCACCGTACTACATCATCACCGAGCTGATGGAGAAAGGCAGCCTGCTCAGCTTCCTCAGAGGTAAAAAAACAACAACCTCAGTCTACTTCAACTTCTCTCTTTTGTACCAGTCAAATATCACAATATTTTTGACCAAGTTCCTCAATATGGATACTTAAGATAGAAGTATGTTAAACTAAGTAAAGCGCTGAAACGTGGACACATAGGGTCACATTTGGGAATGTAGCGTTATCAGCACCGTGGCCAACTCGCAGAAAGTGCACGCTGTGATACTTCAGCTTATGTTGTATTTACCAAACCTGCAGTTCATCGGGTCATCAGCGCCTTTCTCCTCCCACTATACTGTAAATTGCGTGCATCTTTCTAGCATGGATCAGCCACCATGTCAGTCAAAACAGTGAAAACAAAGATTTAGCGATAACGTTAATCTGCTTGTTCATGAGGTAACCGCTCGATGTGTGTTATTTCGGCATTAGTGGTGGGGAAATGTATGTATTGACTAGTCCTGGTGCTATGATAGGGCTGAGTGCAGACTGCCATATACCCACTGCTGATGCTAGGATGGTTTGAAATGATCCTGATGCCAATATTTGTAATGTAGCGAGGAGTTTAACAGCTGCTGGAATGGAATGTGAACGCTGAGTCAGAGATATGTCATCTTTGATTTCTTCCAGTAACTGTAACATTGCATGGCTGCTTAATCTGTAACACTTAATGATTTAATGTTCACTCAACTGAAAAAGTGTGATCCTTGTGGCAGCTCGTCTCCTTGACCTATGTCTTCGTCTTGCTCGGATTACTGCTGCCAGTTCACCAGGAGGCATACGCCAGGAAACCCTCTTCCTTACACCTGCTTTTTAAGAGGCGGAGAATTTTCATCGCAAAGTAGAGTTGCACTTTCACGGGGCGGTTTTTGTACATACAGCGGAATACATAATTAGGAGCACTTTACTCTTCCCCTCCCATCTCTGTATTGGAAACTCCCACTGTCCCCTTGACCCTCCTGCGAATGCATATGCATGACACGGAAAAGCGCAATTTACCATTTTCAGTCCCCGCGACAGGCAGTCTGCGCTTTTACCTCAGTGCGGCCTGTTTGTACATACCTCGCCATGCTTTTACGCGCACGTTGCGAAACAAATACACCTGAAGTGGGCGCAAATGCGTTAGTACATCTGGCCCATAGTGCCATAGAACGATAACACCCGAGCAGCAGTTGCTGGTTGTATTTAGCCGCTACAGAGCTCCAGGACGTTGGCTACCAGCGGCAGTTGTTTAGCCACCAACAGGTGACTGTGAGCCGGCTACAGGCCCTTTCAGGGGCCGTGGTAGTGGAGTTTAGACAGAAAAAGTGAGCGTAATGCAGCGCTGACAGTTAAACAGATTGTTAAGTTTAGGAAAAAGATCATGGTTTGGATTAAGATTTGAGCGTTTCCGAGCTGAAAGTATTTTGTTTTCGCTGCCTGGCTCTAAATCCATGGTGGTATTGAAAGGGGGATTTCATTCTTGCATGTTTTGTTATTTTTATATATATATATATATATATATATATATATATATATATATATATATATATATATATGTATGTGTATGTATGTATATATATATATGTGTATATATGTGTGTGTATGTATGTATATATAAATGTGTGTATATATATATATATATATATATATATATATATATATATATATATATATATATATATATATAGATAATATCGAGCCTCATATCACAATATTGATAAATAATATTGCCCAAATAATGTCCAATAAAAAAGGATACGAGGAGACATTAACAAGCAAAGTGAATTTATTTATTTGAATACCATACAAGAGTTTTCGCAAATCTAAAGTTACCATCTAGACCTGGTCGGGGTCTGATTCTCTGTGCTGATTGTTTTCTCTGTTATTTTCTTGTCCTGTTTCAGGTCCAGAGGGGCCAGCCCAAGATGTTGTATCTCTCATTGACATGGCGGCCCAAGTGGCTGATGGGATGGCATACCTGGAGGAGCAGAACAGCATCCACAGAGATCTGGCGGCTCGAAACGTTCTGGTGGGAGAGGACAACATCTGTAAGGTGGCCGACTTTGGATTGGCCAGAGTGATCAAGGTACGGGCAGGGGCGTAGCACGAACTTCTGGGCCCTGTAGAGAGGCATTCTCTATGGGCCCCTCTCCACATCCACAGCTATTAATTCTAGCATCTTTTTGGGTCTCCCTCACTAGAGCTGGGTATTGTGACTTTGATACCTGTTCCTAAACGAAATTTGGTACCCAGCCCTACTCCTCACATGAGGGCCCTGGGTACTCAGTCCCCTTTCCACTCCCAGTCCGACAACCCTGGGAACAGGGAAGGAAGGGATATGGAGTGTCTTATCTGAAATCAAGTCAAACTTGTCGTTTTTAAGACCAATATTTCCAATCCAGGAGCCGTTCTACATCACAGAAGATAAAAAGATTCCCTTCAAGTGGACCGCTCCTGAGGCCATCAGCCATGGGAAGTTCTCCAACAAGTCAGACGTCTGGTCTTTTGGTGTGTTGCTCTATGAGATTATCACCTGTGGCGGTGCTCCTTACCCAGGTTGGTGGAACTAAACATTTTTTGGATTGGATGTTTTAAATATTTAATAGCACTTTCAATCATGACGTAACTACAGTGGGGCTCGAAAGTTTGGGCACCCCAGGTAAAAATTTGTATTAATGTGCATAAAGAAGCCAAGAAAAGATGGGAAAATCTCCAAAAGGCATCAAATGACAGTAGACATTCTTATAATATGACAAAAAGTTAGATTTTATTTCCATCATTTACACTTTCAAAATAACAGAAAACAAAAAAATGGCGTCTGCAAAAGTTTGGGCACCCTGCAGAGTTTATAGCATGCACCGCCCCCTTTGGAAAGCTGAGACCTGACAGTGTCATGGATTGTTCTCAATCATTGTCTGGAAAGACCAGGTGATGTCAATCTCAAAGGTTGTAAATGCCCAGACTCACCTGACCTTGCCCCAACAATCAGCACCATAGGTTCTTCTAAGCAGTTGTCTAGAAAACTGAAACTGAAAATAGTTGACGCTCACAAAGCAGGAGAAGGCTATAAGAAGATAGCAAAGCGTTTTCAAATCCCAATATCCTCTGTTCGGAATGTAATTAAGAAATGGAACAGTCATCAGGAACAGTGGAAGTTAAAGCAAGATCTGGAAGACCAAGACAAATATCAGACAGAACAGCTCGCAGGATTGTGAGAAAAGCAAGTCAAAACCCACGTTTGACTGCACGATCCATCCAGAAAGATCTGGCAGACACTGGAGTTGTGGTACACCATTCCACTATAAAGAGATACTTGTTTGTACAAGTATAAGGTCTTCATCAGAAGAAAACCTCTTCTACGTCCTCACCACAAATATCAGCGTTTGAAGTTTGCAAATGAACATATAGACAAGCCTGATGCATTGTGGAAACAAGCTCTGTGGACCGATGAGGTTAAAGTAGAACTTTTTGGCCGGAATGAGCAAAGGTACGTTTGGAGAAGAAAGGGCACAGAATTTAATGAAAAGACCTCTGTCCAACTGTTAAGCATGGGGGTGGATCAATCATGCTTTGGGGTTGTATTGCAGCCAGTGGCACAGGGAACATTTCACGAGTAGAAGGAAAAATGGATTCAATAAAATTTCAGCAAATTTTGGACGCTAACTTGATGCCATCTGTGAAAAAGCTGAAGTTAAAGAGAGGATGGCTTCTACAAATCGATAATGATCCTAAACACACCTCAAAATCCACGGTGGATTACATCAAGAGGCGTAAACTGAAGGTTTTGCCATGGCCTTCACAATCTCCTGACAACAGAATTGAAAATCTGGATAGACCTTAAAAGAGCAGTGTGTGACAGACAGCCCAGAAATCTCAAAGAACTGGAAGACTTTTGTAAGGAAGAATGGGCGAAGATACCTCAAACAAGAATTGAAAGACTCTTGGCTGGCTACAAAAAGCGTTTACAAGCTGTGATACTTTCCAAAGGGGGCAGTACAAGGTATTAACTCTGCAGGGTGCCCAAACTTTTGCAGACGCCATTTTTTTTTTTTCTGTTATTTTGAAAGTGTAAATGATGGAAATAAAATCTAACTTTTTTTGACATATTATAAGAATGTCTAATCTGTCATTTGATGCCTTTTGGAGATTTTTCCATCTTTTCTTGGCTTCTTTATGCACATTAATAAAACAAATTACCTGGGGTGCCCAAACTTTCGAGCCCCACTGTATATGAAATGATGAAATAACAAGTCAAAGTCCTGCATGAGAGATCAAAGTTTGTAACAATTCTCCATCATTTAAGATAAGTCAGTGCCACACAGTAGTCTATAGTACTGCTTGGATGTGTGTCCTCAGTTGGGATGAGATCTTTCAGGATCTTTATTTATGCACTGTTCTCAGCTTTCCTTGAATCATACTTTTTGGACACCTTTTAGGCTGGAGGCAGACAGAACAAACAATATCATTATTCGTAGTAAAGGACACTTTTTTTTTCTTTTTTTTTTTTAAAGGTACAAGCACAGCTTTTTCAGGGGTTGAAAATATGTTTGTTCTTCTTCACCATCCCTGGCTTTCCTCAATTCTGATACAAACAGGGTTTGCTGACTATCTTGTAAACTGGTCTATTTAGTAAAAGATTTCCTGTTAACTCGTCCATTCCAGCTGGATAAGGAAACACAAATGGAAAATGTTATTCTAAAAAGACTGTACGCACCTTTTGAAAGATACCCACTAGATTTGCTTTGGGAAGGGATCTCTTAAATATGAGGAATGTTTCAATTGACATACTATTGTTTTAGGACCAGACTTTTTCGAAAGGTTGTGAAGCAATCCTTTTAAGTATATGCCCCTGTGTTTGTCACAAGAAATAACACACACTTGTCATTTCTTAATGCATCTTAGGGAGAAATTAGAAGCGCAAACACAGCAGTAATCATTGTCCTGTAGAAATGAAATGACGCCTGATTGAATCAAGATTGTGATCTTAATGGAGTAATCATGCAACCCTAATACCACTGCTATCCGTAAAGTAGATATAAGTTGACATCCGTAGCCTTCTTAACTAGAGATGCTCCAATACCATTTTTTCCTTCCCAATGCCGATTCCGATACCTGAACTTGTGTATCGGCCAATACCGGTTTCCGATCAGATACCAGCGTGTCATATATTTTACTATGTTGAATGAACAACACAAACAATGAACGCTGTAATACTTTCTTTTATTATCCAGTTTGACTGGGAGTCATAACAGAAAAAGAACATAAATACATTTTTAAGTTGATTTTCTTCGGGGGTTAGGGTTAAATTACGTGGTATCAGATCAGTGCATCAACTGCAGTACTTCCGATACCGATTCCAGCATTTTAGGCGGTATCGGAGGCTTTTCGGATACTGGTATCTGTATCGGAACCTCTCTACTCTCTTCTCTTCTAATCATTTACTTACAGTACAGTAGGCCCATATATTGTTTTGGTTAAATTTATAATAAAACATCAGATTTTATAAACTAAATGTGTTTTGTGTGCAGAAATATTTATGTGTAAAGTAACTAGTAACTAAAGCTGTAACAGATGAATGTAGTGGAGTAAAAACTACACTATTTCTCTCTGAAATGTAGCGGGGTAGAAGTAAAAAGTGGCATTAAAAGAAAAAGACTCAAGTAAAGTGCAAGTAGCTCAACATTTGGACTTAAGTACTGTAATTGAGTAAATGGACGTAGTTATGTTTCACCATCTTGGATAACAGTCATGGGCAGTCGAATTACGAACGCTGTGTTTGAGCTGTGTTACTGCTTAATGGTTGCACGGCGTTCGTCGTTTGACTGGTCATGACTGTTATCCAAGATGGCGGCCGCATGTAAATTTATAATCTATTTTTGTAATAAACTGTCTGTACACTTACAACGTTCTCAATGCTTCAGTTTACATGCAGGGACCCCCATTATGCTACCGTGGAAGTGTGGTGATATTTTGAGCCTTGTTAGTGGTGTAGAAATAGAGATTTACCCTCTGCCCCGCACCAGCGGTTTGCGCTAGCTTGTTTAAAGCTAGAGACACATTGGGTTAGCATGAAAACATATCCCAGAGAACTGTCGACTCGGTACACATATGTTATTAACCCCTAGGGTCATTTAGCACCGGAATTGTCCTTTAACATTAATTGTTAATTGTTAATATGTCAGGTCTTGTCGTTCTTTCTAGCGTTCCTGCATTTAAAGGTGAACCGTTAGAAGTTGAGGGCAAAAGGTGATGAATTTTATCTCTAATTGTTATAATTTTATCATTAAAGAAGCTCATGAAGTCATCACTACTCAGAGCTAGAGGAATAGATGGCTCAGTAGAGCTGTGACTCTGTCAGCCTGGCTACAGTGCTGAAAAGAAACCTTGGGTTGTTTTTATTTTCTTCTATTACTGATGAATAATAGTCTGATCTGGCCTTTCTTAGGGCCTTCCTATAGGTTTTCAGACTGTCTTGCCAATCTAAACGAGAGTCTTCCAGTTTGGTGGAACGCCATTTACTTTCAAGTTTTCGCGAGGTTTGTTTAATTTGGGAGTTTGGGAGTTATACCAAGGTGCTAGTTTCCTTTGCTTCATCATCTTCTTTTTGAGGGGAGCAACAGAGTCTAAAGTCGTCCGTAGGCAGGCCGTCTACAAAATTATCAATTTAGGAGGGGCTAAAGTTAACATAAGAGTCCTCTGTTATATTAAGGCACAACATTGAGTTAAATGCTGTTGGAATATCTTCCTTAAATGTATCTATAGCACTGTCAGATAAGGCATCTAGTGTAGAAGCTTTTATCTAATTTCGTATAGACTGGGAGTGAGAATTAAAAAGTTATTAGAGAATGGTCTGATTATAAAGGATTCTGCGGAAATACTATTAAATCTTCAATTGCGATGCCATATTGCCAGCACAAGGTGGAGGGTGTGGTTAAAACAGTGAGTGGCCTTATGCACACTCTGACTGAAACCAACTGAATCTAGTAGTGAGTTGAAAGCATAAAGCATGTTAGTAGTCAAAGTAGTGTTAGATACATTTTCAAGATCACCCCATCTCAACTAAAGCTTGCACAGGAATACATTGAAAACAAAGCCTCCATGTGTATCTACAGGTATTTTAGTGGGAAAGAATGTTAACCTCTCCTCACTATTTCTGTTCTCCCTCAGCCTTTAGCAACCAGGAAGTGTACCAGCAGGTTACCAACGGGTACAGGATGCCAGCCCCGGCCAAATGTTCCAACTCTCTCTACCAACTCATGCTGAAATGTTGGAGCTTAGAGCCCGACGACAGGCCAGACTTCAAGACTCTCAAGGCCAAACTGGACAGCAGCTCTTACGAGTTGGAGAGTGACTAATTTCCTTTTTTGTCTGACTAAACAGAAAAAGCAGTCACATTAGGGAGGCTGAAACCAGAGCATGTTTGGCATTTCGACAAGAGAAAATTCAGTAAAATTTACCTCATTTTCCTATGCTTATGTGTGTACGTGACTGAGAACAACCATCTTTGAAATCGGTCCAGTATTGAGTGAGAACACTGTGACATCCAACCGGGCTGCAATGTAATCCTGTAGGTCAATTTCTGTTTTTGCTGCTGACGGACTCAGATTATTATTCTAAGTGTCTGACAACATTATGGAAAGGATCCCTACAGAGATAGACCTTTTAGTTAAAGAGTAGAATCTTCTTTGTTTAACCAGAAGCAGCTCTGAAATCGCTATAGAGCCAACATATTTTTAATTGTAAATCTGTAAACTACGTTTTTATTTCAACCAAAACTAGAGTTGTGATGGTTGGAAAAGACGACCCAAAACGGTTTATCATAGTTTTATTTTGTTTCTGTCGACTTTGAATGAAGTGTATTTTACGATGCTAAAATGACTGATTATTTACATGGAGTCTGGTGGCTTTAGAGACAGCAATTTCTCAGATGTTTTTTATGTTTAAAAGAAGGATCTTACTCTTTAACAGAAAGGTCGACCTCCTTAGAAATCCTTTCTACAATGTTGCTGACACTTAGATCAATAAAACATCAGCGGCAAAACAAGCACTTTGGTGGACGTAAATTGAAGGTGCGCAATTGCCCATTACAATTGCACATTGTAGCTTGTTTTTTCACTGACTGCCGACTGCAGCGATCTATATAATACTGGACCAGTGTCAAAGATTGTTGTTCCCATCAGTCACTTAGACACAAGAACATATGAAAATAGGGTCCAGGTTGAAAAAAAGTTATCCTTTTAATGTGAATTTGAATGTATTCTTCATCTTGCCTCCTGTCATATTCTATCATTCTTGACCTTTGAAACAACTCTTGACAAAGAAATCTTACATAAAGCTGCATGTGGTAGCTGCTCTGGAGCTTATGATCATATTACAGGCTCTTCATCAGCAGATGGAGTTTGACTGTTTCAAGCAGGAACATTGAAAGTGGAGATTTCAACAACTACATGTCAATGACAACTGGGCTGACAAGCTACAGCCGCTGGATGAAGATCATGCAATATGATCAAAAGCTATGCAAAGGGGTGACTAAAGAGACCCTGAGCTTAGATTGTTTTGTCAACACTCTCCATTTAATTGGTGCTGGATAGGGCTGGGTATCGTTTATTGATACCTTAAAGGAAATAACGACTATTTGTGTGGCTTTACTCCAATCCCTTTAAGGTTACTAGTATCGAAAAATAATCAATACCCTGCCCTCGTGCTGGATGAAATTAAAGTAGAGCAAATGTCTTGAACAGCTCCAGCTAACAGTATTGAGTCATCATGACAATATCAAAACATTTAAAGAGAAATACACCAGCAGCCGTGAACCCATTCATTTAAAAAGCATTAAACATGATCAGTTAGCTAGAACAAATGTCTTACTTACTGATAGACTCAATAACAGCTGTCTGCAATATTAACCTTTGGCCAGCAGGGGGCAGCACAGTCACAGTATGTGAAGATCTCCCTTTCTTTTCTAACCAGTGAAGGTTTTAATGCACATTTCTTTTACAATTCAGTTGCACATACCATTCCAGCTTTTTCAGCAGTATCGCTCAAATCAAGTCTAATCTTCTCTTAGTTGCTATAAACAGAACCAGCAAAAACTGGTGAGTAAGAATCATCCCTCGCCGTTTCTCAGTTACTTTTTGCATCAGTGCCATAGATCAGCATGCAGCACCTTAAATTAAGCAGCTACATACAACCAAAGAGTGATGTTTCCCTTTGTTTAGAATCATTCAATCAAGGCCCGAGAAAGTAAAATCATCCAGATTGGAGGGAGGTCTAAAAAGATCAATGATCAGTTTGTGTTACATAAATGTTATATTTTCTATTTTCTTAATCATCTTGAGAATCCTCAACTTTATTTGTGACAGCTTGTGGGGGGGGGCGGTCCAAATGGGAATATGAAAAACAGGCCAACAGTTACAGAGAACACATCAACAACAGTTCAAGTTTCAAAGTTAAAACAAAGTTTTTCATCCCAAACACTCATATTTTCTTGATTTTAAACGGTATCAAAGCCGTAAAAGCCGGCATTAAATGTAGTGACGTTGCCCATGGGAATAATTGTGTTTTTAAAAAGAGTTTGATCCAATGTCAGTGTTTGATTTCCAGTTCTTTAAATGTACACGTGTTTAGTCATCTATGCTGCTGATGAAACGCTTGGAAAAGTTCTTGGTTTTAGTGTCAGACTAGTGGAGAAGCATTATAAGCCGTTCCACTCGTTTCTTATCAAAGCACCTGACTAGCATCTACTACTGTCCAAGCACAAGGTCACTTTCTGCACTTATACTGTATGTACAGTCCTCTGTATAGGCTCTTTTGTTGTTTGTATGTCACTTAATGTGCAATAAGGAAACTTTTGATATGCATGTGCATCTGTGTGTTACAAAAAGTGCTTTCCAGCCATAAATGCACTCTTATCTGTGTGTGTGTGTGTGTGTGTGTGTGTGTGTGTGTGTGTGTGTGTGTGTGTGTGTGTGTGTGTGTGTGTGTGTGTGTGTGTGTGTGTGTCCTCCTATCTGCTATGGAGTTAACTGTGTCAGTAACACTTAACATTTGACCCTTGTCCCTCTGCTGTACGAGTTCAAATTTAAACAGCCATTTTTGCCAAACACTTTATGAATACTGACATAAAATGTTGATCACTTGTAGTAAGTAATTCACAACATTTCATAAGACTTTTATGAAATGAAATTCATATACATTCAATCTGTGTGGATGTCAGGGAGGTTGCTGGTTGGTTGGGGGGGTTTTGAGGGAGGAAGGAAGGAAGGAAGGAAGGAAGGAAGGAAGGAAGGAAGGAAGGAAATAAGGAAAGCCAACCTGATAAAGGGTATAAAGTACAACTGATAAACAGTTATGGTTGGTTCACAGTGCAGCACCTGTATGTCTCTGAGACTTTCTTGTGTGCAAGAACTTTGTAACCTGCTATACTGTAATCACGGAACAAAAGGAAATGAAGTGCAATTTGATCCTTCAACAGTCCTCTTAGAAACAAAAAAGTTTATAGATTTAGAAGGTCAGTCACTGACTTATCTGGACAATTTTTGTAAGGTCGCATATTAAGATTCATCAATTAATCTATCCTTTGTTATAATTTTATTGATTGTTTTAGTTCGGAAAATGCCCATCAAAATGACCCAGAACCCAACAAAAGCAAAAACAGAAAACCTCACATTTAAGAAAGCTGGAAACTGAGAAGAACTCTCCATTGCTGCTTAAATCCACACACACTATTTGTCCTTAACAACGACCTCCTTTTGTCATTCCAGTGATGATGCAGCATTTTCACAAAGTACACACAAAACAACCCACATACACATGCATACCTGAAACAACATGCGGGCACATACACAAGACTTGTGTCACATACGCACACTTATCTAAGTCACTGAGGTCCCTTGGGTAGCCTAGGACAAGATGGTGCAACAAAACTGTATACGTGAGTGGGTGTGTATAGGTGATTCCTGTAGAGTCATGTCACCCAGGTACCATATATTAACTGTGGCAGCAACAGCTTTACTTCCAAAGGAGCAACACCTAATACATCACGCATGATGTCTACACAAATACCCTCTTTTACATGGAAGTATTTAAGTGTATTCAAACAAGAGTCCAGCCATTTCCTACCTCATGGACGTGCAAGTACATTTGTGTCTTATGACTTTTTGGTTGCATCACTGTTCACTGAACCTGATGGTGTGTTGTGGTCTCCTCCCCATGCTGGTTTTCCTAATGTAGTCTCCTGCACCTCCAACTTCTGTCTCATGAACATGTGCAACTCCTCCTTGCCTAGTTCTACCTCCTCAAGAAACCTTTCAGCAGCAGCCAACACAATTTTGTTAGTTAGGCTCTCATAGTATTTGTTTTCAGGTCCTCAGTCTTACAGAAAATCTGTATATTTCCATTTCTCAACATTGTCACATTAAGTACACTTCCCATTTCAGCCTTTATTTCATCAAACAGTTTGAGAGGGCTTTATCACTGCCTGGTTAAATTAATTCCCAAAGTCCTGCAAATTGTCCGTATTGTTTGGCAACCGTCACACCAAACCTGTCAGATGGTACAAAAACTCGCCAACACACGCTGATTCAAACGGACCGCCACTGTCGCTTCCGCCTCACACCAACGTTAGCCTACTGAGCGCCTCTGACTCTCTGTGACGACTTTCCCGCCCTGAATTCAAATTCAGCGCACAGTTAGTGACTCTTTTTAGGCCAGTCAGCAGCGGTTGGTCTCTCCCCGTCCCCCCAGGTGGAGCTTGGCAGTGCCGGATATGCTGTGTTCCATTGTACTCGGAAATTAGAAACGTCCGACAAGGAAAGGTATGTTACATTAATCGGGCCAGGCAGTACATTTCATTACTGCTAACTCACAATGGCAGACCAACAGAATAAAAGAAAAGAAAAATGACTTAATGAATAAATAACTCCCACACCCACAAGAGGACCGAGCTGATGCTGGCTGAGATGACCTGTCAACCTTTTCCATCGACTGCAGCGACCCCCCCTTATTTTAATCAATAAAGGGTGTACATTACAGGTTGGTTTAGATGTTAGCCATGTTGTGTCAGCTAATAATGTTAGCAATGTGAGGCGCCGCACTCGGGTTGGTTCAGCCCTTTCCTTCCCGGGTGAGATGAATAAGGGGAAGGCTGTGCTGGCCTTTCTCCCTCAGCCTCCACTTCATCAGCTAATGTTATATCACATTCTGCCTCAGTGGCTAGTAGGGTGTTTGGTGGTTAGATTGAATGCTATCGCTACGTGGCTAACCGTGCTATACAGGCAACAGTGCTAATGCAGACAAGACGGCTTCACTGTGGAAACATCGCAACTCCCCGATAGCCTCGGTGAGTAATACTGATAACTGCGTTAGCACTGTTGACCGTGTTAGCACGACTGGCCACGTTAGCTAGCCACTGCCTCCTTAACCAATTTTGTCAACTGGGGTTTTAATAACTCAAGCATATTATACATTTTTGTTTATCAAATTGTAAGAAATGACAGGTAAATGCATAGATTTTTATCAAATAAGGTAATACAGACTCATTGCCTTCACTGTCTGCGGAGCGATCATGCTTAGGCCTACTGCTGTGTGGCAAAGGCAGTTAAATATTCAGCTATATATTCATGTATTTGAGTGTCATGTAGCACAGTTTGTTCTTATTATGTCAGATTACAGAAAAGTTGGCAGGAACATCTAATATATACACAATAAGTCTGACAAACATTCAGCTCTGGCAAACAGCCAAAACTAAATCCAATATCCATTTTTGAACCCGATCACCCTGAGACGGCTGGCAGGGAGTTCCATTCAAAGCAAACACACAGACACGTAAGCAGCATTTTAATGTTACAGCTGGTGGTCATGTTCATCAACTAACTGGATCAGCAACACATTTGGGGTCAAGTGTGCTCAACAATGGCTGCTTTGTCTCCTCAGATCTTATTTCTTTTCCGAATGCTTTACACTCCTGACACAGAGTGCTGTTGTAGGATGGTTCTGCAAAATCCCGGATTGCGTTGATTCCTAAAAATGCATGTGGTAACAACGGCGATTGGACGTGAACCCAGATGGAGTAAAAGTCAAACTCCATCCACCACCTCGACATCCACCCTGTTTTTACTGATATATGTATTAATGTATGTATGTACACTAGTTTCTATATGAACACTGAATTAATACAGCAAAGAAAGAAAAACAATGACAAACTTGCAAAAAACTTGCAAAACTGCAAAAACTGAATTAAAAATGTGTTCTAATTCACTTTCATTCATTCACATCAAACAAACATGCAAATTCATAGTAATGTCATACAAAATAGAGTTTAATTTTGATATGAAAACCACAAGTTTCCATTAGACCATGTCAATGTTTTTCTTTCTCTTTCCCTGTGAAAGACAGGCAAACACAAATTGTATTACAGTGAATCTTGATTTGACTGAATGTCAGACTGTATGTCTACTGCTCCAGGCAGCTTTTCCTGCCACACCAGTCTCCCATCACCTTTGTACAGAGTAACCTTTGTACAGACTTAACTTTGCAGCAAGTGACATCGAGGAAAAACCAAATGCAGCAAGGCGCTCATCTACATTTTGTCATCTGTGTTATTAATGTCAAATTCTTTTGTGTAATGTGAGTGTAGCAGACTTACTGATTTGTTGTTTAACTGTACTGGAATCACATTTTCTGGTTTTAAAGGTGAAATATGTAATATATTTACTGTATTAAATCCAAACATGACCACAACATGTC
Organism: Perca flavescens; assembly: GCF_004354835.1. Taxonomy (NCBI): domain Eukaryota; kingdom Metazoa; phylum Chordata; class Actinopteri; order Perciformes; family Percidae; genus Perca; species Perca flavescens. Next base: position 746,222 of record NC_041337.1, read on the forward strand.
ATCTGATGTTGTTAAGGAGATGAAGTTGAAAATCTTTTCCGACAACAATGCTAATGCCAGTCTTTTCTCCTTTTGAAATTTCCGTTCCGTGACAGAATTTCTGTTTGTGTTTTGGCCTGTATGTTGGTATCAACTGCCCTGTTTGACAACTGAGAAGGGTTGCCAGATATACCTGTAAACATGCAAGCCCAGTGGGCTACTTCTGTAGAACAGCCATAAATAGATTCTACCTCAGCGTTTCTAAACAGTTGCATGACCAGAGACATCATTTTAAGCTGAGAAAGTGTGTCTGTCGGCTGGTAGAGAGGACGGCAATGTAATGGTGTTTTTAGCAGTTGTTGCTGTAATTTTAAGCCAAGAAGGTTTGTCTATCAGTCGGGGAGACAGGACGGCGAGGTAGTGGGGTTTCAGCGGTTGTTGCAGTCATTTTAAGCCAAAAAACTGTGTCTGTCAGTCGGGTACAGAGCTCCGTCAACATAGCCAGCATCTAACGTTAGCTACTCCACCACACTGTGAAGTAATGTACAGCTGGTGAAGTCAGAACAACTTGGAGCTACTGTAAATGCTCTGAAGACAGTGGAGATGGTTGTGGAATTTAGAAAGGACACAGCCCCGCCCCCATCACCCTGGGTGACTCCAGTCAACATTGTCGAGTATAGCATGTCAAAAAAAGTCATGGTATAGTATATTGAAAAAAGTGATAAAAGGTTATAGTATAGTATATGGAAAAAAGTCATAGTATACTATAACTCTTTATCAAAAGTGTCGAAAAACGTGATAAAAAGTCATAGCATAGTATATTGAAAAAAGTGATTTAAAAAAAAGTCATAGTATAGTTTGTCAGAAAAAGTCATAGTATAGTATGTCAGAAAAAGTCATAGTATAGTATGTCAGAAAAAGTCATAGTATAGTATGTCAGAAAAAGTCATAAAAAAGTCATAGTATAGTATGTCGAAAAAGTCATAGTATAGTATGTCGGAAAAAGTGATAAAAAAGTCATAGTATAGTATGTCAAAAAAGTCATAGTATAGTATGTCGGAAAAAGTGATAAAAAAGTCATAGTATAGCATGTTGAATAAAAGTGATAATAAGTCATAGTATAGCATGTCGTAAAAAGTCATAGTATAATGTATTGAAAAAGTGGTAAAAAAGTTGGTTAGTTTGTTGGAAAAAGGTATATTATAGTAGTTCGAAAAAAGTCATAGTATAGTATGTTAAAAAAAAGTCATAGTACAGTGTATTAAAAAAAGTGGTAAAAAAGTCAGTATAGTGTATTAAAAAAAATGGTAAAAAAGTCATAGTATAATATGTTAAAAAAAAGTCATGGTATAGTATGTCGAAAAAAGTGATAAAAAGTCATAGTATAGTATGTCAAAAAAAGTCATAGTATAGTATGTTGAAAAAAGAGGTGCCGTGCTTGGACGGAATAACTCAAGTAACTCGAGGGTGAAAGGTTATGTGACGCCACTGACTTAAGGAAACGTCCTGTGTCAAAAATAAAATAACAGATTTCTCTGGGTTTGTAATTTGGTGGAAACATTTGGGATAGTATATAAAAATATATAACATAGGTATGTTTGTTTTTAATGCAGAAATGTTACATATTGTACCTTTAAAGTGCAGTAGCTGTAATTCAATTCAATTCAATTTTATTTATAGTATCAAATCATAACAGAGTTATCTCGAGATACTTTACAGATAGAGTAGGTCTAGACCACACTCTATAATTTACAATTTACAAAGCCCCAACAATTACAGTAATTCCCTCAAGAGCAAGCATTATAAATGGCTATTGCGACAGTGGCGAGGAAAAACTCCCTCTTGGGAAGAAACCACGGCAGACCCAGACTCTTGGTAGGCGGTGTCTGACGGGGCCGGTTGGGGGTGTGATGGCGATAATAGTTGCATTGAAGATAGTGGAACAGTGACTTTGAAGGTAGTCGTTGTAGTTCATGTCACAGCAGGACGTTGCGGGATGAAACGTGGTGCTGCAGAGCACGGGTGGGTGTAGCAGACGCAGCAGGACGTGGCCGGGCGTTGAAGGGAATCGCAGAGCTATGCTCTGCGATTCCCTTCAACGCCCGAAGAAAGAAGAAACTAAGAAGAAAACATAAGGACTCCGGGGAGTAAACTCCCCAGAGCTAGATTAGTAACAAGCAGTTCTGGGACAGGATGCATACAAAAGGAAACAAATGAAAACATTGATGAGAGGCTGTACTGGCCTGCCTCCCTCTACTCTCACTATATTATTGATTATATGATCAATAAATCTGATGACTACGAAGAGAAGCAGGTGGGCCGGGTTAGGCGGACGCTGCAACTCCTCACTCCACCATAGACCCATATCTAACCTAACTATAAGCTATATCAAAGAGGAGAGTTTTCAGTTTACTCTTAAATGAGGTGATGGTGTCTGCCCCCCTAACCCAGACTGGGAGCTGGTTCCACAGGAGAGGAGCCTGGTAGCTGAAGGCTCTGGCTCCCATTCTACTTTTGGAGACTCTAGGAACCACCAGTAACTCTGCATTCTGGGAGCGGAGTGCTCAAATGGGACAATAAGGTACTAAGAGCTGTTCTAGATAGGATGGTGCTTGACCATTTAGGGCTTTGTAGGTCAGGAGAAGGACTTTAAAGTTAATCCTGTATTTTACAGGAAGCCAATGCAGAGAAGCTAATACGGGAGAAATATGATCTCTTTTCTTAGTTCTCGTCAGAACACGTGCTGCAGCATTCTGGATCAGCTGGAAAGTCTTAAGGGACTTATTTGAGCAACCTGACAGTAGAGAGTTACAATAGTCCAGCCTGGAAGTAACGAATGCATGGACCAGTTTTTCCGCATTGTTTTGAGACAGGATATTCCTAATTTTGGCAATATTACAAAGATGAAAAAAGGCTGTTCTCGATGATTGTTTTAGATGGGCGTTAAAGGATATATCCTGATCAAAAATAACTCCTAGATTTCTGACAGTAGTGCTGGAGGCCAGGACAACACCATCCAGAGTAGCTATATCTGTAGATAATGAAGTTCGGAGGTGTTTAGATACAATAACTTCAGTTTTGATACAGTTTAACATCAGAAAATTATAGGTCATCCAGGATTTTATATCTTTAATACATGCTTGAAATTAAATTCTCTTCTTAAAAAAATCCACTCTCGATCAGTTGGCCTTAGCCAACTATAGACCTGTAACTAATCTCCCCTTTCTCTCTAAGATGCTTTAGAAGGTTGTCATCAGTTATATGTCCTCTCAAAGCCCTTTGGGTCGTTCAAAGCACACCTTTATCCCTGTGTGATCCTCCCCACCCCCTAACACAGGTGAGACATGCAGGCTGATGCACTGGATAGTTCGTCTCGAAAGAACTCAGCTTTCTGCTAGCAAAGGCAACTGGTCTCAGCTCTTCTGGGTGTTCTTGGTTGAGCACAGCCCCTAAGACCTTGAACCATCTATGTGTAACACATAGGGTTTGGCTGGGTTAGCAAATGCCAGAACAGGTGCATTAGTGAAGCAATGAATGATCTTGTTGAAGGCCTCTGTGCCTGACTGATCCCACCTTTCCCCAAAGGTTTCACTCAATTTGAAGTATGTCTTATCTGTTACCTTGGCCGCTTTCCTGTTCTTCTGGATTTGAGGGTAACCATTGCAGAGTTCTGAGAGGTCCGACTATGATAGAGTAGTTTTTTTATGAAGCACCAGTAGTACCCATAGAGTCCTAGGAAAGACTGCGAGGATGTGAGATAAGTGAGATGTTCCCAGTGGGCTACCGCTTCAACTTTGACAGGGTCTGTAGCGATTCCATTCTCCGACACAATGTGTAGGTTACAAGTTTAGGTTACCTGTTGCTGGCCAAACTAAAAATGTCCTTTGACACCTTCAAACCAGTCGTTTCCACTCTGTCGATCACTTTGAGGAGTCTTGGTTTGTGCTCTTCCAAGGTTTTCCTTCAGATCGTATGAAGGTGGTTTTCTCTTTATCCTCTTCTGCCATCAGGATCTGGTGGTAACCACTGCGCAAGTCCATCACTAAAAACCACTTGCTTCAAGCCAGGCAGTCTATTGCATCATCGATCGGTAGCACTGTGTAGTGGTCATGGATTGTTCTATGGATCAGCATTCGATAGTCCACACACACACACGCAATTGTCCAGATTTCTTACACAGTTTACACAGTTGGATCCATTAGCCCCTGCACTAAGCAATTCAGCTGATAACGCTAACTCTGCCAATGTTCAACCCAGGTGAAAAAAGCTTCTGGGGGGTTGTTTGGCTCGAGGTCATGGTGCAAAGGACCCTAGGGTGAAATTACTCCGAACCATCACTTTAACTTAAGGGGCCATGTTAATTTCACGGAATTGTTTCGTGGGCCCATCACAGAATTTTCGGCAATTCTGTGAAATTGCCACAGATTTTGAGTTAAGGGGTTGGTAAGTACAGAAGTGCACAATTTGAGACACAGCGTAAAGAGATTCATGGGGAAGGATAAGGGAGGGGTGAGGGAGGAAAGAGAGAAAGGATAGGTCTGCCCCCCTTAGCAAATAAAGGAGGTGTGTTGTGCTGATAGGAGACACTTCACTGCTGAGAAGAAAAGTGAAACAACGAGCAATTGATTGGCCTCCTGATGCTCCATCATCCCTCTATCAGTCATCCCTGTTTTTCACCGTGTTACTGCTTTCTGCTTTGGACTTCTGCTCACAATATTTTTTGGATTTATCTGAAATTCTCAAAGTATTGGATCTAAAAAGCCTGATTAACATCAAACATTGAGTAAAGGTAAGACTTTTAAACTTCTCTAGCTTGTTTCCATGCACAATAAACACTAGGCAGAAATATGAAAATGTCCTTGTAATAATCTTGACCTTTGCTATTTTTGTCTTAGAGTGAACATTTGAACAGAGCTGGTGTCTAACTTGTTGCTGAGAGTGAATAAATGCTCCAATGCTTCCTTCTTGCATAGTTTGATCAGAAAGTGCAGACTGCAAGGAAAGATAAAATGGGTGCCAAGGGTCATATTTATTGTGAAAAGCCCAGGAAGTGAAGGGAGTTTGTTTTGTATCCTTTGCTACAAACTAACATGATCTATTTCATCCAACAAAATATTAAGATTATTGCACAAAATAAAAATTAGACAGCTGTAGTATGATTTGACCAGATTAACAATAACTTAATAGATTGACTATTTTTTGCAGCACATTGTAACCTTTGTATTTGTGTCACTTTTCTGGCTACTAAATTTTAAAGCATAACACCAATCACTTTCTAAAATTATAGACTTGTGGTTGATCGGAAATTGCAGGATAATTTATTTTTGATACTTATATATATACTTATCCTCATTTGCCCTTTGGCTTTTTGGCTCGTGACTTGTAGAGGAAACTCTTGGCCTGAGTGCAGCTCTGCTCTCAACCAACTCCAGTTACACTTTTACTCCATCATGTTCCAATCCCAGACTGTGTCTGAAACTCTCCGTGTCGTCGAGTTTAAAGGGACAGTTCGCCCCAAGTCAAAAATAAATCCTCTCCTCCCCCTCCCCCCATCTGTATTAGTGCTATTCATCAATCTAATATTTGGTATCAGCCCTAGAGATGTCTGCCTTCTCTCCATTATAATAGAACCAGATGGACTCAGCTTGTGGTGCTCAAAACAATACGTTTGAAAAACTCAACATCTATGTCTCTTTCCAGAAATCATGAACCAGTTACTCAATAACACCCACACACCTGGTTTTAAGCAATTTCATGTAGGAAAAATGTTCTTTGTACCGAAATACACTATCCAACCTTATCACTGCCCATAAGGAAGCGTACTCATGGATGAGAGGTATAAGTGCTCGTGACAGCATGAAAACATGTCAACATTAATGGCGTCCTCCTTGGCTAAGCTGTAGCTTTAGCTAGCTCAGGTGAGCTAGCAGTGTTGGTTAGCTACAGTTACAGCTCAGCCGTGGGGCACGAGCCAGCAGCCACACGACAGCCACTGCCCAAGCATCCATATTTATGGAGTTCAGGGTGAAAACGAGTTGGCACTACAGGTAAGAGGAAAAATATATATTTTCGATTTTGGGGTGAACCGTCCTTTTAAGAGCCATTAAAGTTCTGAATTTCCGACAACATGTATTTTTGTTTTGGACAGCAGTTATATCAGTCCTGATATTCTCTCTAAACTCATCCTGGGGATGGCATATTACGTACACATAGTTTCATCTTTCTTTGCACAATACTAATCATTATTTTTTTGTTTTTTGATCTGTACCTAGTTATTGTCACCCCAACTCCTAGCTCAACTGGTAAATAGTGTAATTTAATCCTAATGAGACTATTTGAAGCAAGTACTGTAGGTGATGTATATTTGCTGCACAGCCCACAAGTGAAGCATGTTAGAGCCTTTATGAGTTAGAGTTACTGTTCAACGTAAACCAGCAGGAGGTAATATGCACTCTGAGGTGAGGGGGTTTACAGCTTGTTTTTGGAAACTCTCTGCCGTCAAAGATCTTATTGCTCTGCAATCTGCCAACAAGGCAAAATCTCCTTGGCATCCGCGTCATTACTCAGGATTAATAAAGATTTGTTGTTTCACAGGGTTCAGGGCAAAGTCAGCGCTTCTGTCACCGGGGGAGTCCTGTGGAAACAACCATTTACAGCTGCAGGAGGTGCGAGACAAAACTGCCCACACCAACTCTTACCTCTTTGTCTGTATACTCAGTTACTGTTTTTAGTGAAATATCGTGGTTAAAATAATCCAGCGAGATTAGATTTTTACACTGTGTTTGTTAGAACACACTCCACACAGGACTGAAATACACACTCATGCTCAGGTCCTATACATGTACATATGGAGAGATGTCAGAGTGAGGGGGGGCTGCGACTGCTGGACAGGCGGCCAGAGTAGTTGGGGGAGTTTGGTGCCTTGCTCAAGAGCACCTTGGCAGTGCCCAGGAGTTGAACTGGCACCTCTCCAGCTACCGGTCCACACTCTGTACGTTGGTTCGCATGGGGACTTGAACCTGCGACCCTCCGGTTCCCAACCCACGGACTGAGCTACTGCCACCCCAAACATGGGAACCGGTGCAGCGCTCTCCACACTGGCCACTGAGAAGAAGTGGAAGTGGATTAGATTATCTCCGTTGTCTGTGGCACATTTGTTCTTACTGTTCTTTTCGTGGGATTTGTCAACAACAAGTTCTTCAATGAGAGTCAAAATCAAATAACAAAATCAAAATAACAACTCTGCACCGTCATGCTGATGGAAGGAGACCCTCCATTTACATCACTTTGACCTCTGACCTACATCCACATAGTATCCAATTATCTGTGAGGTAAGAACAGCTGCTGACATTTTGACTTGGATGCTACATGACTCCTGCGCTGCACATGAAACCCAAAACTGCACCGGGATTCCCCGCAGAGAGGAGCATGGATGCATCCTAATGACTGGATAGCGGATCTGAACCTTTAAACACTTTTTAAAACACTTTTGCTGCTACCCCCCCCCCTTAATTTACTGTTTTCAGTCAATTACAATTACAATTACGGACAGTTTTAACTGCTCAATGACAAAAAGTATTTTTAATAGAACATTTATTGTAAAAGAACCTTATTACAACATTAACATCTACAACATGTGTGTGTGTGGGTGTGTTTCTGTGTGTGTGTGTGTGTGTGTGTGTGTGTGTGTGTGTGTGTGTGTGTGTGCGTGCATGCATTTGTGTGTGAACATTGGTGCTTCACATGCACAAGTGGCAACATGACACATGAACTTTGTGTGTGTGTGTGTGTGTGTGTGTGTGTGTGTGTGTGTGTGTGTGTGTGTGTGTGTGTGCGTGTAATATGTCTCGTTTGTGGACGTGTGGGTGTGTGTGTGTGTGTGTTTCTGTGTGTGCGTGCATGCATGTGTGTGCGAACATTGGTGGTTCACATGCACAAGTGGCAACATGACATCATGAACTGTGTGTGTGTGTGTGTGAGTGTGTGTACGTGTGTGTTTGTGTGTGTCTGTCTGTCTGTTTGTGGGTGTGTGGGTGTGTGTGTTTCTGTGTGTGCGTGCATGCATGTGTGTGTGAACATTGGTGGTTCACATGCACAAGTGGCTACATCACAACATGAATTGACAACATGAAGTACGTGTGTGTGTGTGTGTATGTGTGAGTATGTGTGTCTGTTTCTGTGTGTGTGCATGCATGTGTGTGCGACCATTGCAGTCATGGTGCAGTGTCCCTTGCAAATGAAATATTTGCACCTGTGAATGGGTACACAAGCACAGGAAAGCTGTAGGAGTGTGTATGGAGATGTCTTTTATCTCCTGGATGAAAATTATACTCTTTCCCATTCATTTCCTATGACGGTCATTTTTTACCGTAAACATAAGAAGTGTGACTAAGTTGAATAAATCACTCAAAATTCAAAGAAAGTAGACAAAATGAATGTTATGTGTTCAAATGCTTTTTGTGAATATTTATGCTACAGGGAATGTGTAAATTGGTCATTTTTGACTGGTAACAGTGTTAGAAGGTTAAAATAGTGCCTAATCAGATATATTAGTTGCTTACCTGATGCATACGGCAAAAAACGTTTCTAAGCTTCGTTTCTAATGAATATGCGCAGTAGTGTTTTCCCCCCCACTGGCCCCGCCCAGGAGTTCCCGCTCAGCCCACACTGCGTTCATCTGTAGTATGCTGTTAAATCGATTTATTCTGCAGTATGCTAGGCCAGGCGGAGCCTTTAAACAAGCACTGGACAAAAAACTCACACCACTATTTAAATGAAAAATAGTCTCAACTTCTGAGAAAATTTGCAATTTGCCATCAGTTTTCGTAAAACCGCCCTTATTCAAACTCTACAGAGTTCAGTGATGAAATAGCAGACGAAAATTGTAAAAGGTTTTGCCACAACGGCATGCCGCGGTTGTTGTGACTGTTCTGGCGCTTTGCATTGTGAATCAGTACGAAATTTGTTTGCATACTGCATACTACATGCTACATTTTGGCCAAATCAGTACGTAATGCTAGTATACAGTAGTATGCAGTTTCAAAAACGTCCAAATAACAAAAGCATGTGGCCTCTGACAGGAGTCCATGGTGCATTCATGTGCACCTTGTTGAAATAATGGTGCCTTCAATTGCACCTCGCAAAAACTCTGAGAAACTCAAACTGCTATTGCAAAATACCCTTCTGCTATCTAATGGCTGTAATTGACTCACTGCTGAAAAATAAATGTTTAAATTGGAAATTGACCCCTAATTAGAAGAGATAACTACATCCCACTTTGTGACAGATATTGTGGGTTGAGTGGTGTAGCACAGCACTTAGTACTGAGTGAGATTTCAATCAGCCTTAGCGTGTGAAGAGTCACCCACTTATGAAATACCGCACGGACTCTTTCCAGCACACACATGCTGGTATCACCCAAGCATGACCAAAATGTATTAACCAAGACTATAGGTGTGCCTCTTGTCACATTTTAAATGTGTCAAATTTTGCAGAAAAATCTCTTCAATATATTATATTGATATATTTATATATTATATTTATATCCACACAGTTACAGGGATTTCCAGATGGTCCATTTTTTCGTCTCTTATCTCTAGATATTTTTGCAAATGCAAAACGCTTTTGTGTCAAAATTGTCCCAGCAACCACAACTGAATTAGCATGAAATTAAAGATTTGGATTAACATGTTCCTTGACGCTTGAGGACAGCAGTTCAATGGGTGTTTTCAGCACAAACAAGGAAATCAAACCTAAACTGGAGCAGCAAGGTTTTTCAAAACAGAACCATGATCCCTGGAACCCCGAGCTAATCTTATCAGTACAAATAAATGACCTATTGCTTCAACGAAAGCATGAAAATCACCAGACACCCCGTGGCCATAGATTTCAACACCAAATCAAATATTTTGAGAGTTAAAAGTAACTTTTATCTTAAACTAACAGGGCTGAGCTGACTGAAGCAGGACAGGAGGGACCTTAACAAACAGCCCATGGGTTGTTGACTTTGCGGCGACTGATTTAATAGTTGACAACTAATCGATAACAATAATATCCCCTCCAGACAGAAAGTTTGTCTTTGAAAAACAAAAAATACCCCTCTACCATTTAAATGTAAAGGTAAAGCGATGAAAATATTCTATATAAGAATATAGCGTACATTTAAATGATTTAGATTGTATTCAATGGAAGCCAACGACCGCCTAATGGCAGAACATATCTTTTTCTTTTTAAAGATTATTTTTTGGGCTTTAATGCCTTTAATTAAATAGGCCAGCTGAAGACAGGAAAGGGGTAGAGAGAGGGGGGGGATGACATGCAGCAAAGGGCCACAGGACCACAGCACCCACTCAACCAGGCGAGCTACCAGGGCGCCCCATGGCAGAACATGCTTAACAAAACCTCAAAATCTTGTTAAACTCATGAATTTGTAGTAAACTGGCTGAAGCATGAAAAGAAAACTTGGTACTCTCACTTTTTTGTTATGTCATGTTAATTTCAAGAGCACTAATTATAACTAAGCCAACTGGAAACACACAAAGATGATATGTTGACTTTGGACCTCTGACAGTAACGGTAACGGTCAGAAGTGGCAAATGGGAGAATGTGTATGATGATAATAATGGAAATGGGGCGACCTCTAGCTCACCTGGACTGCGTGTGCCCCATGTATGCTGAGTCCTTAGCAGCGGTAGCCGGTTTGAATCCGACCCACGGCCCTTGGTTGCATGTTGTGTCCCCCCCACCCCCCATCACTCTCTCTACCCCATTTCCTGACCTCGAGCTGTCCTGTCAATAAAAGGCCAAAAAAGGAAATGCCAAAAATATTCTCAGTGAGATATAAATTAAGGCATCTACAGGGAGACAATGTTTTTGGTGTCAATTCCCATGTTGTTCACACACACACACACACACACACACACACACAGTATCTAATAATAGCAGCATCAGGGTTCCAGGTGACAGGTTGAACAAACTGTTCATTGGAATAATCGTTTGCTCTGCTTGCTTGTTTGGACGTTCACCTCAGCTCAGTATGTACCTTCTGTCCTGTCCTGTACCACGTCTCCCTCTTCCTCCCTCTCACACTCTTCTTTGGACTCTGTCTGTGCAGATTTAACTTTTTGTTTTAATTTAAATTAAATAATGATACTATTGAGTATAAACTACTGTATGTACAAGGTTGTGACTCCCATGACTGTCCCGGGACAGTCAGACACTGTCCTGTGACACCCATGAGTCACAGGACAGTGTCTGAGAGTCACAGGGCAGTGTACAGGACAGTGTCTGACTGTCCCGGGACAGTGTCTCCTTAGGACACTACTAACAGGACAGGACAGTTTTTGCTGCCACTGCTGTGGGATGGCATCCCATTCTTCAACCAGCATTAGTCGCACGTCAGCCAACGTGGTCGTGTTGGTCACTCTGGCACCAACGGCACGCCCTAGCTGATCCCACAAGTGTTGAATGGGGTTGAGTTCAGGACTGCTAGCAGGCCATCCATCCTCTCCACTCCCACACTCTGGAGGTAGTCTCTGATAAACCCCATCCTGTGGGGGCGAGCGCTGTCATCTTGGAGGATAGAGTTCGGTCCCAGACTGTGGAGATATGGGATTAGCACTGGTTGCAGAATTTCCTCTCTATATCTCTCTGCATTGAGATTGCCTCCAATTGCTCAATAGCAACAGCAAAGAAAAGCTCTTTGGCATTGTAAGAGATGATTTGGCAAATATTTCATGGGTGCAACCCACATACTCAACGCTGCAGCTCATCCCACAAATGCATGTTCCTTACAAATGGGGCACCATTTGGCTTTCCAACGAAGAAATAATCTACCAAACACAAGTTTGTATTTGGGATGGACACAGCTTTAGTTTTTGTAATGAAGACAAATGGAGAAAACTTTCTCTTTTTTTTGTTGTTAAGATCTCTAAACCCAAAATGTGTTCACATGCAACTGTTGTCCAGCTGATTCATTAATGAAAACCCCTGGCTGAGTCATCTGCTGGAGTGACTGGAGTGACGACATCGGACAGCTTTGACGTTTGACTGAACTGAGTCATGCTCTCTCTCCCGCTCGCTCTCCCTCTCTCTCCCTCTCTCTCTCTCTCCCTCTCTCTCTTTCTCTCTCTATTGCCCTCTCTCTCTCTCTCTCTCTCTCTCTCCCTCTCCCTCTCTCTCTCTTTCTCTCTCTATCGCCCTCTCCCTCTCTCTCCCTCTCTCTCTCTCTCTCTCTCTCTCTCTCTCTCTAGCATGTTGACCGTGTAGGTCAGCAGCTCCACACATCTGACACCATGACCAGCGTCAACTCTCCAGCCTGTCTGCTCGCCCGCAACCACTTCTACAGAAGTATGCATCGCACGCACACACACACACACACACACACACACACACACACACACACACACACACACACACACATGCACACACATGCACACGCACACACACGCACACACACATGCACACGCACACGCACACACAGCAGGCTTTATTTTTAAAGGGGAACTATTATATAGCATTTTCAGGTTCATACTTGTGTTTACATGCTTTAATGTTCCAAAAAAACGTTATCTCCAAAACCACTCCAGTCCTGCCTGGCTGGAGCAAGTGAACAATCAGAGAAGCCCAGCTCGGCGTTATGTGATACTTAGCCAAGAGGAGCAAAAACTGCTGAAACCGGAGCGTTCAGAACAGTTGGACATCTTATCGTTTTAGCTCACGGAGATTTCTCTAAATATAATAATGCATTTTCCTCATTATTTGTTTTGGCCACGTTTAACATGCAAATCCGACATTATGACATTGTAGATATGACAGAAAATACAGAAAAGCGGCGCCCAGATAGCTCAGTTGGTAGAGCAGGCGGCCATGTGTAGAGGTTTACACCTCGACGCAGCGGACCCAGGTTCGATTCCGGCCTGCGGACCTTTGCTGCATGTCATTCCCCCTCTCTCTCCCCTTTCACTTCTTCAGCTGTCCTATAATTAAAGGCCTAAAATGCCCAAAAAAATAATCTTAAAAAAAAATACAGAAAAGCTTAATATGTTCACTGTAAAGGGACAAATATTTGAATGAGAACAAAGGTTAGGCGTTGTGTGTGTGGGTGTGCACACATTTCCTTCATGCCGATGCTAACTGTTGGAAAACAGTACTGCCCCTCTGAACCTTTGACCTTTGAGTTTGCTGGAAGAACTCAGCGTTCCTCCAGGGGGAAATAACATCTTGTTTGTCTTAATTGGTAGCGTTCTGGTTGAGTACCTTAAAACAAGTTGTACTCCGAGTAACTTTGGTCTGTCACAGAAAGTAGAATAACATGTGGACTTTGGGGACAGGTATGTTTTTGGTGAGAAATAAAGGAAAACATTATACCCAAGTCAGGGTTTCCACAGGGTCATAAAAGTCTAAAATTTCAAAATCAACATTTTAGGCCTTAAAAAGTCTTAAATTCGCATAAAGTCATTGGCGCAAGTCTCTTTTGGTATGCTATCGGGGAAGTGCAAGTTAATGGATACTTGGCTTGAAAAAAAATTTCATTTAGGGATTAGTTGATGTCATTCATAATGGTCTTAAAAAGGTCTTAAAATTGACTTGGTGAAACTTTTTTTATTAAAGGGAAACTTCACCGATTAGCATTAAGCTTTGTATCAGTAGAAACCTGGTAGTATTTTTGAATGACCATGCTTCCCTCCCTCATGTCCCCCTGAGAGGGGAGATCTCTGTATTGTTGGTCTGGAAAAAAACGCAATCAGTGGGGAGCGTTGAACAAGTGTGCCGGTGGAAAGCTAACGCTAGCCGGCCACCTGTTCACCAATCCTGCTTGCAAGTGTCCGCTCATTAAACAAACTGGACTACATCCAACTTCAACCAAACTCCCAACGCGAGTTCAGAGACTGCTGTGTTTTTGTTGTTGTGGAAATATTGCTGTGGACAATCCAGCCTGCTGTCACCGGTTAAGACTACTAGTGGAGGTGGGCTGTGTTACCCCGGACTGCCTGTTGCAGAAATGGGGTGATTTGTATCCAACTAACTGCTAACTGCTGGTGGAGTTGGTGACTGTAAAATGCCGACAATTCTAGCTACATCCCACGCAAATGTACAGCTGTGTTTATACTCGATGTTTATACCACAGCCCACCAAGAGCTAATCCTAGTAGCTATGAGTTAGCCTTCTTTTATTACATGGCTTGGTTGAATTCTAATGTAGAATGCGGTCTGTTATTTCTTGATAACAGACCGCTGCTAAGGATAACACACCGTTGCCATACAAAAGCAGAGCGTTGCCAGGGACGCAGTTCTGTTCACTCTGGAGGACAGCTATCAATCAATCCGCTGAAAGAAGTCCGGATAATTTAGCCTATCAGCTGTGGCAAAAAGTGGGGAAATGTGGAGCAACTTCTGTCCTCCAAGCAATGACAGCAGATCTGATGAGCGTCTATTGCTAGTATCTTTCTATACCGTCTATGATCGCTAGCTACGCCGTAACAGCCGTAGGGACAACAACGCTAATTAGTTAGCTTACATTGCAACTTGTTTAACGTTAACTTACAGGTGTGTCAACATGCAGCGGCTCTGCAAAAAGGAAACGAGATGAATGAGGACATAAACGTCCACATAAATATTCCCAAAGAAGCCATTCACCGTGTCTCACTTCACCGTCAACAGAAATGTTCAGTTTAATGTAAATTAGAGCAGCCGATAGCCTGCTAGCTCACTACAACGCTTCAGCTATTGTTGTGTCAATTCCTGCAGTGATTAAAACAGCAGCTGGGTCATTGGTCCACCACGGCAGCACCCCATAAAATATATACGGCTACTACCACAGCCCGTAAGGTGGTGTTGAGTAGCTAATAGACGAAGGATTGCATTACAGAGTTTTTACGTTGCTATGGACGCAGGATTCCAACCGTAGAGACGGAACGGACTATTTTCTCTAGTGGAAGCAATACAATCGTATTTAAATCAATAAACTCCCATTTAAATCAATATTTTGTCAAGTTATTAGTCAAATTATTGATTTATTTGGTAAGTAGCCATGTAATAAGCGGGATAATGTAGAGTGTGGCGGTTGTTATAGCGAATACAACCCTTTCAGGCTGATTCAAGACCCCTCGGGGTCGGGGTCCTGATCACCCTGTCGGGGTTGTATTCGCTATAACAACCGCCTCGCTCTACGTTATCCCGCTTATTACATGGCTTGGTTGAATTCTAATGTAGAATGCGGTTATGTTATTTCTTGATAACAGACCGCTGCTAAGGATAACACACCGTTGCCATGCATAGCAGAGCGTTGCCATGGACACAGTTCTGTTCACTCTGGAGCTATCAATCAATCCGCTGAAAGAAGTCCGGATAATGTATCAGCTGTGGCAAAAAAAAAGCATGTTTTAAATGTGTAACACCACTTGAGCCACGGTGAAACGTTTTTTTGTGTATATGGTTGAAATGACAATAAAACACACTTGTTGAGTTGATCGTTTCACTGTCTGTCTGTAAAGGGTAGGCGTGGCTTGGGAGTGGCCTCATACAGCAGCAAAGCAAGTGCATTCTGGGATTTGGTGTCTTTCATCCATATGAGCCAAAAACACATTTTCTGGCTTATCTCGGCCTAGAAGGCACCAATTTCAATTTTCGTTTCACATTTCTACTACATAAGTGACCCAATTTAAAGATATATTCAGCTTTCCAGCGGTGAAATTTCCCTTTCAGTCCAGATAGTTTTGGTTTCATCGGCCAAGTTAAAAAAAATGAATAGACCCAATTACAATGTTTTTTGATAATAACTTCCGGGCAGAAAACTCCTGCGTCCCCCTACAAACAATTAACGGCGCTGAGCAAATGGGGATGAGGAACATCAGGATCTACTCTCATCTGCTTCATCTAAAATGCATATCTGATGTTTTCATATGTCAACACTTTGTCTAACGTTAGCTTGAAAAGATAATGTACCTGTTGGGCCACAGGCTAAAGGAGTTTTTCTAAAAAGTTAATGGGAGTTGTCCGAGCTAAAAAAAAAAAGTTGAAATCGAAAATGTAATCGAATCGTGACCTTAACATCGATAGTCAAATCGAATTGTAGATTTGGAAATTCGTGATAAGATGAAATGATTAATTGGAAAATAATAAGATAATAGGCACATTGATAAATAACAAAAATAGAATGCGGACACTGTTTCTGGAAAGATGACAAAGCCTTTTAAAATGTTGTATCTCAATACTGTAAAAAGAACAAAAAGACACACACACACACACACACACACACACACACACACACACACACACTCACTGTACATAACACTGAATCAGCAGAATGGCAACAGAGCTCAGGTCCAGCTTTGTGTTGCGCTGCACGTGACTCTCACTTTCTGCATACTTTGTTGTCTCCTGGTGGGGATAAAGTGGGTTTGTATGAGTCCCCAGAACACTAAAACCTAATTACTTAGTGAGATGGTGAAATCACTGACATCACAGATGGGAATTACAACTAAAGACAGAGAGAACTGAAGAAATGATTAAAGTGCACAGATTTTGGTTGCGCAAAGTTCTCCAGGATGAACTTAAATCTCTTTTAGTCAAATACAAATGTAGTCTCTTTCTCTCTCTATGGCCCTCTCTCTCTCTCTCTCTCTCTCTTTCTCTCTCTCTCTCAGACTTGCCCCCCAGTCCAGAGGAGATAAAGCCTGTGTTCAGATGTCAGAACGACTCTGTCAAACAGAGACAAGTCACCCTCTGGGTTACCATGGTAACACCTCCTGGTAACTCACACACACATACACACACACACACACATATATATATATATATATATATATATATATATATATATATATATATATATATATATATGTATATATATATAAATATACAGTGTTGTGCCTGAACGCGTTCATTGAACAATAGTTCATGAACTGGTTCATATTTTGGGCGAACGTGACCTGAACGTACTGTATCTTTGGCCTGATGAACGTTACCGTGAACTCCTTCATTCTGGTGTCTGTGAACGCCACGCTCTCTCAGTTTACCTTCATCCAATAGGGTGCCAGATTTCTATAGAGCCTTCCAAGAGAAAACCGGGCTAAAACACACCGTCAACAGGCCTTCATATATAGCGGAAAAAACACCCAATCTGGCAACACCAGCCAGTGTCTCACCGCCGCATGAGTCATCAAAACAGGAAGCAGCGTGGATCATTTAAACCAGTTTTTTGACGAGGTCGCTGAGGATGGAAAAATCTGACATTTCTGTGAAAACTTTGCCCGCCGGCTTTCAAAAAGAAAATCTGCACTTCAGTCCCATCCACAGCAAACCTGAAACAGCACGTTGAACTGATTGGATATGAAGATGAAATCTGACGCATAGTTTCAGTGTTAAAACTGATAAAATAATTGCTGTCTGTGGTTCTATATGGGCTGTGGCAATAATTTAGAAAAATAATAGCTCGCAGCAACATATGGAAAAAATCCATTTTTGGAATTGTGAACTTAGTTCAAAATTTTGAAGTATGAACTATAAACTGAACTAGTTCATGTAGAAAGTGAATTTTCCCAACACTGTATATATATACATGATTATTTATTTTTTTAAATACTCAACTCTTTGTGTTTCTTTTTTTTTGCAGGATCCCCAGGTAACATTGGCACCAAAGGATTATGGGTCAACATCGTCCTGGGCTCTTCTTCTTCTCTTCACTTCTCCACCTCCAAACCAACGAGCCCTGCTGGCCGGTGCGTCAAGTAGAAGGAAACAAGCGCACCTCACTGGTTAATAGACTGAAAGGAAGTTGAGAAATCAGGACCCCTTAACTTCCCCATTTCTCAGCACTGTTGGCTGCTCAGCCGGAGTCAAATGGACACGCACAGACAAAGTGGACGACTTCCAAGTCAAAAGACACTTAAATGTCACCGTTGATATCAAAGCCTGTCAATGCAGTGAAGGATTATGATTGCAATGTGAAATTGGAGGCCCCGAGTGGAGTCAAAAGTTGCCAAATATCACCAAAAAGTCAACTTACATTTTCAACTACTTGTAGCTCTTTCATGGAGCAGGTTGAAATGGTCAGAAATGTAAACGTAATGTGGGAACTAACCATTGTATTGGGTGCCATTACTGTCAAAATTCAGGAGGTTATGTTTTGTAAGATTGTTTGCAGCGAGTCATTTTAACTTCAGTCGAAAGTTAAATATACAGGCACTGAGGATAATAAATAGATGATATGATTCCTCCCCGATTCACTGACATGTGTATTCAAATTCAATTTTTAGTTGGTGTTGTTTTTTACTATAGAAGAAGGAAGCCGCCTGCTCATCTCTGACATGTCCCGAAGGAACCGGCAGTATCTATGGCCGAAAAGAAAAGTAACTGTGAATCCACTTGGATATAGGAAAAAGCAGTTCAATCTTGTTTCATCATTCATTGCATCAACTTCAGCCTGTTTCTGTATGGCCAGTTGGTGCGTTCCTGTTTTCACTCTCAAGTAATAAGCAGATTTCCATATTTGGATTATAGCCTATCTGACATTTTCCCTGAAACAACGTATGCCTACCATCCACCAGAAGACTTTGAAAAGCCTGCATCTCACATCTGTTAAAGAGTGTCATGATATGTAAAGACTGGCGATCTTCAGGGTCACACACTAGCTAGCTACTGCTAGCGTAAGCTGGTAACTTAAGTGAAAGTCTGCTGATGTTCTGTTCTGCCGTACATGCAGATGAAGGTCTCCAGTACCCAGAGGTCCACGTTTATCCACCGCTAAAACTCCCGTTGGATTACGCCTCTCATAAGGGTTTAAAATCAAAAACTTTCCCTCTTTAGCATTTAGCATAGCGCGGCGCCAAAGCAACCATAAACAATGCGTTATTATGGATCCCACGTAACATCTAGGAAATGCCTGCCCTACGAAGCAGCCCGATTGGTTGGGGTTAGGCATTGACCTTGAGTGGTTAACGTTAGAATAGCCGATTGGTCAGGTGATAGGACCTGAACAAATCAGGTTACATTACCTTGCGTAAGCGTGGACGCCTGGCCAATAGTAGTGTGTGAATGCTATTGAAGGGTGGGCCTTTCCTAGAGGTTGCGTGGGTTCCAATAATAACGCATAAACAACACTGGCTCTAGCCGTTTGCTGCTTCCTGTTTGAGGGAGCGCACCCATTGGTTGTTGACAATGTTGACATGATTTAACTTCACTACCACGACTTAAAACTTACGATAATATCTAAAATGTTTGATTTTATCGGAACGTCAAGACGGGAGAAAGACTGACTGGGACTGAGTTTTATGACAACCTTACACCAAACGATGGAGTAGATGGGAGAGCACCCCGATTTTTAGCAAGACTCTCAAGAGTTCATTCCATTATTGGAAATTAGTCTGCGACAGTGGTTTAAGGTCGACATAAAATGTCCCTAAATATCAAATCCACCTCCAAATTTGAAGGTGCCAACCAGCGTCTAGTACTCTAGACCAAAGGTCTTTTTGAACGTCTTGGTCTCAAATAAAGAGGACTCTGGATTTAATTTCAATACCGGTCAAGACCACAACTGCAGGAATATCACTAAACTGCCTGTGCATTGTTTATGTGTTAACATCATAATTGGATGTAAAATGTCAAATGCAACCAATAGCTTGATTAGATTAGATTAGATTAGATTCAACTGTATTGTCATTGTGCAGTGTACAAGTACAAAGACAACGAAATGCAGTTTGCGTCCAACCAGAAGTGCAACAAAAAGCAGAAAAGTGCAATGTGATATATAAAGTATAGACAAGTGGTGCATAGGCAGGACAAGAAATATATTGCAGTGTTATAAGAGCAGAATAAATATGGTTATGTAATATGAACAATGTATGAACATGTACAGATATGTGCAATGTAGTAGCAGTGACATTATACTAGTAGTAAGAATAATACAGATACAGATATATGCAGTGTATTATGTATCTAATTAGAAATGAGTTACTTTCTTCATGAATGTTCTCCCCTTAGTGTTTGCATATGTTTGCTCATAGAAAACAAAGGGACACTCCTACACATAAAATGCACCTGTGTAATCACTTTTTGATAATTTGATAATTTTTTTTTATGGAAATGTAAATCTTTCAGATCAATTTAGGGAGTGCCTATGGTTAGCATTTTCCCCATTATATGACATGTAGCGTGGGACTCAACCGAACAGATGTTGAGAAACTAAAGGAGGAGAGGGTGGTGACTGAGATCCGGACAGAGAAGAGACCAATGGCCACCTTCACTCCCACTTCTCGATGGCCCTCGGAGCACCCAGTGACCTGGAAAAACTGCAGTGTGGGAGGACCAGCGGCCGCAGAACAAACCCTCTTTTCAACCGTCCAACACTGTCATGCAGAGGGGCCACTTCGCAGCATTGTTTGTCTTTCCTCTGTTTCATAGAGACACACAGAGAGACCGAGGGGGTGAACAGGGGAGCGCGGCGCTAACACAAACCCATTTTACAGTCGAGTGGCAAAATCCTTGCGTCAGGATTAGTGCTTGCAGTACAGTCAGCAGGGAGATTTACTCCGCATGTCAGATACCTTGTATGTCAGAAGATAAAGGGGTTTTGTGGAATTGTTGTTGTCTGCTTTCTGCGTCGTCTTCACCCCAACTGTATGCACAGTGGGCCTCTGTGTGATGACCACCCCCATTTGGATACACACTTGGTCAGAGACTTAGGCTTAGACTTTTTTTTGCTGTTAGCCGATGATCACGAGTAGCACTGAGAGTTTATTGTACAGATGTATGGGTGTTTTAATTCAGTTGAATTCAGCTTTATTTTTTACCTGTGAAGTGAATTATAAGCAGCAGTTCACCACCCAGGTCAACAGATAACACTGTTAATTACAAAATCATTGCTTTAAATTGAAATCTTTTCCTAATGTTTGTCTCAATATGAAGCATTTGGAGAAAAGTAGGAACAGTTTAATGACCACAAAGCTGATATTACAGGAAATGTAATTATGTTTTTTGTTAATTGCGACTTACAATGACTTACAAAGATACATAACAGCTACAAGTGTATGCACTATACAGGATTTACCCTATTATACTTTATTGACAGGAATTGATCAAACAGCAAACAGCCACCCACAAATAGTCTATAAACTGTCATCAGGCTGTCAATGAGATTTCACATGAACAACGGTTAAAGTTACTCAGGCTACCGAAGAATACCATAACTCCTCTGTTCAATTAGGCCTAAGAGACACACCCCAAGCTTCCATCTTTAACCGTTGTGCCAGCAGCGTGTTGGCATTTGAACAGAGTGCTGTGTGTCCACAGTGTGTGCAGACTGTAGTTACAGTTTTGCCTGAAGCCTTTTGGAGCAGCCACACTTAGGTTTTAGTTTGTGATCTCCCTGCGGGGGACACGGTCTCTAACATGTTCTGTTTGAGCTTCAACTTTACTCTGCAAACAAAAGTGTATTGGAGAGTTGAAATTGGAATTGCCTCCAGCCTGAAAATGTATAACAAGAACTTTGCTACTAAAATGTGAAAAGGTGAAGTGAAAACATGCAGCTGTTACTTGCATCTATTCTAAATAAAGGATGCAGCCAATGGCCAAGTGTGACTTTGGCATTATACTGTCAGCTATTCCATCAACCAATAGATAATCTCTCTCAAGAGTTAAAGATGCCACAAGGGTAACCAAACAGCCATGTATATGGGCTCTTCAGCCTCTCCACTGCTGGCTGTTCCAGTTTAACGGGAGAGAGGAGCGACAGGGGTTAGGATGGTGACCGGCCTCTGACGAGCTGTTACCACCTCCGTCTTTAGCCAGAGGGGTTAGGATGGTGACCCTCTGACGAACTGTTACCACCTCCGTCTTCAGCCAGAGGGGTTAGGATGGTGACCCTCTGACGAGCTGTTACCACCTCCGTCTTCAGCCAGAGGGGTTAGGATGGTGACCCTCTGACGAGCTGTTACCACCTCCGTCTTCAGCCAGAGGGGTTAGGATGGTGACCCTCTGACGGGCTGTTACCACCTCCATCTTCAGCCAGAGGGGTTAGGATGGTGACCGGCATCGGACAAGCTGTTACCACCTCCATCTTCAGCCAGAGGGGTTAGGATGGTGGCCGGCCTCTGACGAGCTGTTACCACCTCCGTCTTCAGCCAGAGGGGTTAGGATGGTGACCCTCTGACGAGCTGTTACCACCTCCGTCTTCAGCCAGAGGGGTTAGGATGGTGACCCTCTGACGAGCTGTTACCACCTCCGTCTTCAGCCAGAGGGGTTAGGATAGTGACCCTCTGACGGGCTGTTACCACCTCCATCTTCAGCCAGAGGGGTTAGGATGGTGACCGGCATCGGACAAGCTGTTACCACCTCCATCTTCAGCCAGAGGGGTTAGGATGGTGGCCGGCCTCTGACGAGCTGTTACCACCTCCGTCTTCAGCCAGAGGGGTTAGGATGGTGACCCTCTGACGAGCTGTTACCACCTCCATCTTCAGCCAGAGGGGTTAGGATGGTGAACCTCTGACGAGCTGTTACCACCTCCATCTTCAGCCAGAGGGGTTAGGATGGTGGCCGGCCTCTGACGAGCTGTTACCACCTCCATCTTCAGCCAGAGGGGTTAGGATGGTGAACCTCTGACGAGCTGTTACCACCTCCATCTTCAGCCAGAGGGGTTAGGATGGTGGCCTGCCTCTGACGAGCTGTTACCACCTCCATCTTCAGCCAGAGGGGTTAGGACGGTGGCCGGCCCCTGACGAGCTGTTACCACCTCCATTTTCAGCCAGAGGGGTTAGGATGGTGACCCTCTAATGAGCTGTTACCACCTCCATCTTCAGCCAGAGGGGTTAGGATGGGTGACCGGCCTCTGACGAGCTGTTACCACCTCCATCTTCAGCCAGAGGGGTTAGGATGGTGACCGGCCTTGACGAGCTGTTACCACCTCCGTCTTCAGCCAGAGGGGTTAGGATGGTGACCCTCTGACGAGCAGTTACCACCTCCATCTTCAGCCAGAGGGGTTAGGATGGTGACCCTCTGACGAGCTGTTACCACCTGCGTCTTCAGCCAGAGGGGTTAGGATGGTGACCCTCTGACGAGCTGTTACCACCTCCGTCTTCAGCCAGAGGGGTTAGGATGGTGACCAGCCTCTGACGAGCTGTTACCACCTCCATCTTCAGCCAGAGGGGTTAGGATGGTGAACCTCTGACAAGCTGTTACCACCTCCATCTTCAGCCAGAGGGGTTAGGATGGTGACCAGCCTCTGACGAGCTGTTACCACCTCCATCTTCAGCCAGAGGGGTTAGGATGGTGAACCTCTGACTAGCTGTTACCACCTCCATCTTCAGCCAGAGGGGTTAGGATGGTGGCCGGCCTCTGACGAGCTGTTACCACCTCCATCTTTAGCCAGAGTGGTTAGGATGGTGACCTGCCTCTGACGAGCTGTTACCACCTCCGTCTTCAGCCAGAGGGGTTAGGATGGTGACCCTCTGACAAGCTGTTACCACCTCCGTCTTCAGCCAGAGGGGTTAGGATGGTGACCCTCTGACGAGCTGTTACCACCTCCATCTTCAGCCAGAGGGGTTAGGATGGTGACCCTCTGACGAGCTGTTACCACCTCCATCTTCAGCCAGAGGGGTTAGGATGGTGACCCTCTGACGAGCTGTTACCACCTCCGTCTTCAGCCAGAGGGGTTAGGATGGTGACCTTCTGACGAGCTGTTACCACCTCCGTCTTCAGCCTGAGGGGTTAGGATGGTGACCTGCCTCTGACGAGCTGTTACCACCTCCGTCTTCAGCCAGAGGGGTTAGGATGGTGACCCTCTGACGAGCTGTTACCACCTCCATCTTCAGCCAGAGGGGTTAGGATGGTGACCTGCCTCTGACGAGCTGTTACCACCTCCGTCTTCAGCCAGAGGGGTTAGGATGGTGACCCTCTGACAAGCTGTTACCACCTCCGTCTTCAGCCAGAGGGGTTAGGATGGTGACCCTCTGACGAGCTGTTACCACCTCCATCTTCAGCCAGAGGGGTTAGGATGGTGACCCTCTGACGAGCTGTTACCACCTCCATCTTCAGCCAGAAACCAAAATGAACTAGAACTGCAAACAGTCATGACGGGGCCCAAGCCTCCGATGCCAGTCGCCTCCGATGCCAGTCGTCCCCGACACCACGGTGAGCCGCGCCAGTCGCCCCCGATGACCCAGGAATCTGCGCCAATGTGGGACCTGAAGCATTACGTGGGCGGTGCAAACATTGGTGAATATCGAGAGGTATGATGCACAAGGTCTGCGGTACTCTGCCATGGCACCTTTAACAATTCTCTACTATAAACAAACCTCTTAACCCCCATGACCACAGGGGATAGCAGGGAGAAATGAGAGAGTGACTGAGAGGGTGGAGGGGGGGAGGCAGGTGTGGTGGTTGAAAGAGCAGGGGAGGTGGTCAGGTTTTTGTAAACGGTGTCATAGGCGCCGATTGATG
Source organism: Perca flavescens (assembly GCF_004354835.1). Lineage (NCBI taxonomy): Eukaryota > Metazoa > Chordata > Actinopteri > Perciformes > Percidae > Perca > Perca flavescens. The sequence continues at coordinate 770,632 of NC_041337.1, forward strand.
TTTTCCTCCGTGGGTGCTCACAGGCGCACGTCGTTTAAAAAAAAGTACTCAAAAGCTGTTTGCATTTCAGAACCTTAGAAAATGGAATTTATTATTATTATTATTTATTATTTATTAACTCGATAATAAAGACGTAAAGTAGGCTTTCAACTCAGGACAGCGGCACTTCTCACAAATACAGATAGGATTGGAGATGAGAAGTTTAACTGACACGTAACCGCGATCAGCTTCGTGGGAAATTAAGAATCAATGCCACCGACATAACCAATCACACTATGACAGACTCTCCACTTAGCACCAACTGCAATGTTTAATTGCACGGTATCAGCACATATGAATGGTGTTGATTTTGGATTGAAAAAGTGGGAGAAAAGAGTTACATTTGTCCACTGTGAAGGTTGTAGAAACTTTTCCTCAGAGCGGCATGCCGAACGAGCAACACATCTACAGTTCTATATATTTTGAGTCATCCAGTGTAAAAATAAACATATTGAACATTATAACTCATAATGGACAAACTATTAACATTTCTTACACACAGTGTATCAATCTTGGATGTAACAGTATGGATTAATTTCACAGAAAAACTCTGGACTTCTAGGCTGAATCCAAAACCTTCTGTAAGGGCTAGGAAGACAAAGATAACACCAGCAGAAAGGGGCAACTGTTAGCTGTTAGCTCTAAAGACCCTACATTTTGACTATTTATAATTATGAAGTTATAAAGTTATGAATCAGAAGTGCCGTTCGGGATTGAATAAAACATGCTCGACCTCAGACGGGGTTAAAAGGCCCAAATTGATATATGTTGACTATAGCGCCCCCTAATGGCCGATCTTCACCAAATTTGGTACAGAACCTCAGAACGGCACGCCGAACAAGAATAACAAGTTTCGCGTTGATTGCTTTTACTGTGGCAGAGATATTACAATTGCAAATTTCCTATTTAAATGCATTGAGTTCTTGGCCAAACCAAATAAACGTTGCTTATAGCGCCACCTAAAGGCCGATCTTAGCCAAAATTGGTACAGAGCATCAAAGTGGGATGTTGAAAAATGGTCTCAAGTTATTTGCTGATAACATTTAATTTGGCCGAGATATGAGATGATAGTCGAACCTCGGGTTGAGGAGGAACAATGCGGATTCCGTCCTGGTCGTGGAACAACAGACCAGCTCTTCACTCTCGCAAGGATCCTGGAGGGAGCCTGGGAGTATGCCCAACCGGTCTACATGTGTTTTGTGGATTTGGAGAAGGCGTATGACCAGGTTCCCCGGGAGATACTGTGGGAGGTGCTGCGGGAGTATGGGGTGAGGGGGTCTCTACTCAGGGCCATCCAATCTCTGTACGACCAAAGTGAGAGCTGTGTCCAGGTTCTCGGCAGTAAGTCAAGACTCGTTTCAGGTGAGGGTTGGCCTCCGCCAGGGCTGCGCTTTGTCACCAATCCTGTTTGTAATATTTATAGACAGGATATCGAGGCATAGTCGGGGTGGGGAGGGGTTGCAGTTCGGTGGGCTGGGGATCTCATCGCTGCTCTTTGCAGATGATGTGGTCCTGATGGCATCATCGGCCTGTGACCTTCAGCACTCACTGGATCGGTTCGCAACCGAGTGTGAAGCGGTTGGGATGAGGATCAGCACCTCTAAATCTGAGGCCATGGTTCTCAGCAGGAAACCGATGGAATGCCTTCTCCAGGTAGGGAATGAGTCCTTACCCCAAGTGAAGGAGTTCAAGTACCTTGGGGTTTTGTTCGCGAGTGAGGGGACAATGGAGCGGGAGATTGGTCGGAGAATCGGCGCAGCGGGTGTGGTATTACATTCAATCTATCGCACCGTTGTGATGAAAAGAGAGCTGAGCCAGAAGGCAAAGCTCTCGATCTACCGGTCAGTTTTTTCCTTCCTACCCTCACCTATGGTCATGAAGGCTGGGTCATGACCGAAAGCACGAGATCCAGGGTACAAGCGGCCGAAATGGGTTTCCTCAGGAGGGTGGCTGGCGCCTCCCTTAGAGATAGGGGTGAGAAGCTCAGTCATCCGTGAGGAGCTCGGAGAGCCGCTGCTCCTTCGCGTCGAAAAGGAGCCAGTTGAGGTGGTTCGGGCATCTGGTAAGGATGCCCCCTGGGCGCCTCCCTAGGGAGGTGTTCCAGGCACGTCCAGCTGGGAGGAGGCCTCGGGGAAGACCCAGGACTAGGTGGAGGGATTATATCTCCAACCTGGCCTGGGAACGCCGATCCCCAGTCGGAGCTGGTTAATGTTGCTCGGGAAAGGGAAGTTTGGGGTCCCCTGCTGGAGCTGCTCCCCCCGCGACCCGACACCGGATAAGCGGACGAAGATGGATGGATGGATGGATGGATGATATGATATGTGTGTGGTAGCTAGCTAGGAAAATTTGTTTGGTTGTCAAATTGGCATACCTTAACGTAGCAAAATTCTTTCCATAACTTTTTGTCAGGTCCATCTGGAGATGCTAACTACCAGGTTTCGTGCAGATCGGTCGCACGGCGTAGGAGGATTTCGAAAAAGTTGGTTTTGCACATTGCGCATATTGCAAATAAACGTTTGCGTGGAAATGGGCGTGGCCTATATCAGGTAATTCAGCTTGATTCAAGGAACACATGGATGTAAGAATTTCTAATGTGTAATGTGGGAGTTAATGACAAAAAAACATTATAGCGCCATCTAGTGGTCCACATAATTTTTGGTAGGTGTGGTTCAGAGCCCATTGACCATCTATGTCAGGCTACAATGGCGGACCCAAATGCACGACTCAGGAAACAAGGATAAAGGTGATCGGTTTATTGCTCCCAGAACAATGCAAGCAACGGTACAGATCCAACAGGCAGGCAAACGTGATCGATGATACAGGCAATAGGTCAGGGTACACGGGGAAACAAAACAAGGGAACGCTGGAAAGTGAGTCAACATGGAGCTACAACAATCTGGCAGAGAACAAGGGAACACAGGTGAGTATATGTACACGGGTGAGGGGAAGACAACCAGACACAGGTGAATAACATTAGGGCGGAGACAGGTAATCAAAAACGGCGGGAAACAAACAAAGGCAGGAAGACAAGTGAAGTGAATGAAGACACAAAGTGGATGCAAAATAAAACAGGAAGTACATGAAAACAAACAGAAAACACAATAAGAGCGGAGGCAGACGTGACAATCTACCCTGTAAATTTAAAGTTGTTCACATTAGTGTAAGTCAGTGGTTCTCAAACTTTTTCAGTCATTCCCCACTTTGGACAAGGTGGAATTTTCAAGCCCCACCTGCCCCCATCGGCCCAACACAATGCTAATAAAATACGCAACAAGCTTAAACTGTTCCAATTTATTGCCACAACTAGTATCAGTATAGTAAAAAGTTGTATCTAAATACAAACTAACAATCTACATCAAATAACAGCGAGTTCAAAAATAAAGAAAATAAAATTACAGCTGTGTTAAAATTTGTATCAAGTTCAAAAATAGAAAATAAATAAAAGTGCCACTTTGCAATCTGTTAAAAAAAGAAAAGAAGAGAAATCCATTTGGCAAGTGAGGTCTATTTATCCCTGCATTAGTGGCTGCAATGAGCCTGTTTTGCATTGGACAATTTCTCAAACTGGGGTTGTAGGCTTGATACTGCCACTCTCAAGTCATGCTCAATGTTCAGCTGAGATCTGTACTTTGTTTTCAGTGAAGCAACAGCTGAAAAGCCCATCTCACAGAGATATGATGTGGCATAATAATATAATATAATCCAATAATATATATAATATATTACACTGCATAATGAGCACTTTTACTTTTGGTACTTTAAGTACAGTATATTTTACTTAAGGACAATGTTGAATGCAGGACTTGTAACTGACAAGTAATTTGTAACTCTACAACACAGTTGTTTCTACTTTTACTGAAATACATGATGTGAGTAAGTCTTCCACCTCTGGAGATCACCAACAACAGTCGTGCATGAATAGCTGCAGCTGTGTTTAACACTGAAAACACACAGCTCAGTACAGCATTTACTCAGAGGTCTGTTCAAAACTTTGTGCACATTCAAAATATATCTTTGTTCTCTGAGATTTGGAGGAGTCGTGATATTTTGAGAAAAATAAAGTACCTAAAAAAAACCTATAAAATAATCTACCTGCACCATAGTCTGCTGTGCGTTACGTGATTGCTGTGCTGATACAGTAGATCTCAGACCTTCTGACAGACACAGAGCCCTGTTTGGGAACGTTTAGGGAAGTGTCCATACGCTGCTCTATGCTTTTTTCTCATTGGTTGTTGCGTTAAATCTTACCCAGATACAATAGTGCTCTGATTGGCTATTGTATATGTATAGCCCCTTTCTATTTTTTTGATTGGCTGATAAGTGGCAGGCTTGACTAAGAACTCCAGGGGAGACACCCTTGATTCCTGTCAGTTCCATAGGGAGAGCGGCTTGCCAGAAAACTTCTGGGCGCTGAAGAATATTAAATATGTTATAAATAGTTTTTCCGCGTGAGAAAGACAATGTGTGGCGGGAGTGCGTGACAGTCACGCTCAATGTGTGACACTTGAGAGCCCTGGTTTACTTGCAGCGAACCTTTACCTTTACCTGCTGTTTATATTTTTTCTACAAGTCTTTGAGTTAACATGAGTTGAATTTGCACCGCCACGTCTTGATGCTCATGCCAACAATAGCATGTATAGTATAGTATATAGTATAGTTATCTATATTGAAGTGAATTAGGTTTAAATTGCCGTCATGCATGAATGAATGATATTTTTGCAATTTTACACATAATAATCCACGATGATCACATTACACAAAACTGAAATTGCACGTCAAAATGACACTGACTCTCGCAATTTTGACCTGCCACCCTTAGTCATTATACCCTGGCGCCGCGAATCAAACCCATGCTTCAACGTGAGCCACGAAGCCAGTAAGCCTGTTTGGAAATGAACACATCTGCTGAAGTGTTAAATTTGTTAACGATAATAATGATGAGACGAGACTGCTTTCACTAAACGCTGACTGTGGCGATATCAACACGTATCATTGACAAAAAAGACAACACTAAAATGTAGGTAAACAATAAGTCTTTATTTGCATTGCCTTCCACCTTTTCTTGGTGACGCGTTTTCAACGGGCACTGCTCTGGTGGAACCAATGGGCCGAAGCTCTGACACAGAACACAGGTCATTCTTACATTATCAACATTCACTCATGTTTTGTTTTAACTTTAGGAAAGATCCTCTAGATATTACATTATTTTTTAAAGTTGCTTTAGTGTCAACTCGAAAAAGTGAAGAAAATAAATTTACCTTTAGAAGCAAATCCACATCTAAAAATCTGATTGGAACTTCAGAAGCAAAAAAACACCCTGTCTGTGCGGGGGGACTTCCCATTTCTTCGACATCCCATTGTTCCGACCATATAGGGTTAGGGTTATGGTTAGGGACAATTATTTAAAATATTTCTTTAGGATTTTTGCCTTGTTTAACATGTTGGGAACCCTAAAGTTTCCCGTTTGAAATAGCCAAGATGAGGTGTCTTAAGTTAGTTTCACATTGGTTATTGCAGGGATTATGCCCCATTCCTATTCATTATCATTGCAGGCTTATGGAATTATAAATACATATCCAACCCAAAACTAACTTTACCCTGTTAGACTTTGGACTTAGCCTACATTTTTATTTCAGTTTTTCAAAGATAAACATTGAAATGTGTTAATAAGCTAGAGAGAAGTCATTTTGCTTGTTATTTTTGATTCAGATTTAAAGTTACGGGGGGTGATCCACATAAGCCTATATGGTCGGAACATTGGGATGTCGGAGCAGAGTTTTTTTTGTCAAAACAAAGGGACCTCGGACTAGTAGGCTGTAGGACCAAAAAGGGAATTTTTCGGGTTATTGAGAGGTCGGAACAATGGAGCTGTGCAGGATTTTTTTATTTTTATCCATAGAGACGGATGGACTCAGTTTTCCAGATGTGGTGGGTGTGTAGACGCTGAGCAAACAGTTACACAAGGCCAGACTCCGGGTTCACCAGCAGCAGTGCTGCTCTCTGTTTGCTCTGTTCCAGGAATAGCCCTGTACAAAACCATTCACTCAATCCCTCCCTGGCAAACACTGGCACTTTCACCTCCTGCTCCTTATAGGGCTATTTAAACACACCACTTATTTTAAAAGGTACAAACAGTTCAAATTGTGTTCTTAAAAACCACAGAGAAAGCTGTATGGAAGTTCTATTGTAACCAAGGCTTAACTTTGGTTTGGGGAAGAGTGTGTGGGAGTGTGTTTTCGATTTGATTCCCATTTCCTGCGTTTCTACATACATTTAGGGACTATGATGATACAAAATCCAGGAAATAACTCAGTACTCATAATAAATCATCCTACAAAGAACAGTACTAAACTATGTAAGATATTTTTTTTAAAAGTCTTAGGCCTACTTTCTTTATTGTTTAAAATAGGGGCTGATCACCAAGATGTGTAAATAAAATATCAAACGAATTTGAAAGAGTGGGGTGGGGATGGGTTACAAACGGGATTTTAAAAATTGCCCCTGTGCCCAGGCAGGGTATATACAGAAATCCTGGAGATAAATTCAATACCATTTTTAATTCCTTCTCAATATTTTTTAAAAACCAACACGCCAGTGAGTTACAGGTTTATACGGCAACATGTTTTCTAACCATTAAGCTGAGTTTGATTTATAAAACTACACCCTCTAGGCCAGACCTGGGCATTTTACGGCCCCCGGGCCACATACGGCCCTTTGGTTGACTCTGACCGGCCCTTGTAAGGTTAATTTGGAAATTACAAAATAAACATTTTTTAATTTTACCTCATGCATGGACTAAAGCTGCATTGCTTTTATTTTGAAGTTGTTGGTTTTATTCACGTACATAATGACGCAATACGTATATCAAGACTTGCGCATTATTGGATCGTTGTCACGAGCAGGTCACAAGAGGACTTTAGCGCTCAAAAATGTCCGCTCATGCTAGAAAAAGAAAGGTAGATGCCGAATGCAGGATTTTCAACAAAAATTGGACTGCTAAGTATTTATTTACTGAAGTCGGAGGTAAAGCAGTGTGTTTAGTTTGCGGGGAGCGGATCGCCGTGTTTAAGGACTACAATTTGAGTCGGCATTACGAGACAACACACGCAGAGAAATACAAAAACTTGTCTGATGCTGAAAGGGCACGAACATCGGAAGCTTTGCTAGCTAAGCTGCAAAAGCAGCAAGGCTTCTTTACCAAGCTTCACACATCCAGGGATGCAGCAACCAAGACCAGCTTCGTGATATCCCACAAAATCGCTAAAAACAGTAAGCCATTCTCGGAGGGGGAGTTTGTCAAAGAGTGCTTGGTGGACTCTGCAGCACTAATATGCCCTGAAAAAAAAGGAGCATTTGAGCAAGTCCCGCTGTCCAGGCGAACCGTGACGAGAAGGATCGAGGAAATTGCGGGAAATCTGGAGCTTCAACTGCAACGTGAAGTGGCATGTTTTGACTTTTTCTCCTTGGCTTTGGACGAGAGCTGTGATGTCCGCGACACAGCCCAGCTACTCCCGTGGGATTACGGACTTCAAGATTACGGAGGAGCTGGCAGCAATGCGGTCGATGAAAGGAACAACGACAGGGAGCAATCTGTTTACGGAGGTAAATGCGTGCATGGACACCCTGGGATTGAAATGGGACAGACTGGCAGGTGTCACAACGGACGGCTGTCCCAATCTGACAGGGAAAAATGTCGGACTTTTGAAACGTATGCAAGATAAAGTGACTGAAACCGACGCCGATCAGAAATTGGTGTTTTTGCATTGTATTATACACCAACATGTGTTGTGCAAGTCAGTGCTAAAAATTAACCATGTTGTTGATGTTGTTACTAAAACCGTAAACTTCATCAGGGCACGGGCATTGAATCACAGACAGTTTGTCGCACTTTTGGAGGAGCATGAGACTGAGCAGAGTGACATCGGCTACCACACAGCTGTCAGATGGCTCAGCCTGGGCAAAGTGCTAAAAAGAGTTTGGGACCTGAAAGCAGAGATCCGAGAGTTTTGTGAGAAGAAAGGCAAAGACATCCCAGAGCTCTCAGATGATGACTGGATGGCAGATTTTGCATTTGCTGTTGATGTGACTGCAATGATGAATGAACTGAACACCAAACTGCAAGGCAAGGGCCTTTTTGTTCATGAAATGCACAGCCTGGTGAAGGCTTTCATGAGAAAGATGCAGTTTCTTTCAAGCCAACTGGAGAGCAACACTCACTCACATGCAAACCCTGAAAGAAGTCAAACCATCAGCTGATCACCTCCGCAAGTACTCATCCATGTTAGGAGCATTGCATGGTGAGTTTTCAAGGCGGTTTGAAGATCTCAGAACAATCGAGGATGAAATGCACATGATTTCCTCTCCCTTTACCTGCAGTTTGGATAATGCACCCAGTGATGTTCAGCTGGAACTCATTGACCTGCAGTCTGATGCAGTACTGGCAGAGCACTTTAAGTCTGGATCTCTGCTGGATTTCTACTCTTCTCTTAAGGAGGAGAACTTTCCAAACATGAGGAGACATGCTCAGAAGATGTTGGTTCTCTTTGGCTCTACCTACATATGTGAACAAACATTTTCAACGATGAAGTTTACAAAATCCAGGTATAGATCCTCTCTCACTGATAATCATCTGTCAGCTGTGCTTCGCATCTCCACCTCATACATTCAACCTGACTTCGATGCACTCGTTAAAGCCCAGCAGAGACTAGATTTCTCTCACTGAAGAAAAAATAACTTAAAAACACCAAATGAGGTGGTTAGACCACAAATGTAGGCATGTATACCCTCCTGTTTTTACCTCTTATCAGTTTCTCCTAATGTCAGCAATTGATTTTTAATTGTGAACTGGTACACTTTTTTTGGAACCCTTTTTCTCAATATTCACAGTTTAGTGATGTACATTGACAGATCAATATGATGTGTCTTGCTTAATGTTTGGAGCACAAATACAATATTGTGATGTCTTTAGAATGCTAGGAATTTCTTTCCAACAGTATTTGAAACTCAAAATGTGTTTTGGAGTGAATGTGACAGAAAATATTAATATAAGTCAAAATGGTAAAAAAAAGTGTTCACATTTTGTTTACCATTGCTTTGGGAAATTTAATTGAATAAATTACATTTTTTGTAAGGCGACCTCACTTTTTCATTGCTTAATTTTAAACCTATAGTCTACTCTCACCAGCTTGTCAAAACAATGTTATTTACTGCTTTTTATAAAGAAATACAATTAATATTATGCAGAATTGAGTTCAGCCTTTTGGCCCGGCCCTCCACAATATTTTCTGTTTCTCATGTGGCCCCATGGAAAAAATAATTGCCCACCCCTGCTCTAGGCCAACAGAACAATGCAGTTAGGGAAAGTCAACAGAATAGATTAGACTCACTGATTTTGGAAACATCTTGCAACCCTAACCAATCATGTCACCTTTAGAATAAAATTAATAGATGAAATAAAATGATAAATTAAAGCAGTTCAAAGAAACAAGCATTTGCTGATGCCATTATAACTACTTAAAACTAACTGAACCTTCTTCTGTATGTACAGACACGCAAAGGAGTAGGCTACACATAGAAAATATTCCATGAGGCAAGTGAAATAGAAGAAAACAGACAGACCTACCATTCTAACCATTTGAAACTAATGGCGCTTTTCCATTACATGGTACCTACTCGCCTCGCCTTTTTTGGTTTTCCATTACGAAAAAAAAAACCGGTACCCGCTAACAGGTACTTTTTTTAGTACCTCCTCAGTCGAGGTTCCAAGCGAGCTGAGGCGAGCCGAGAAGGTGACGTGAAACCCTGCAGGCTACAGATTGGTCGGAAAGAAGCGTCACTGATCACTGCATTGCTAGCAACAGACAGCATTTTTAAATAGTTTAGCCAGCGGTGTTTTTTTGCTGCCGGAGGCTCCACGCAGAGCTTTCTCCGTAGTAAACAAGTGGCCTGATGGTTATACTTGTGCACTGGTGTGTGTCGAGTCACCGTGTGTGTGGGGAGCTGGTGAGCAAGGGAGAAGTGAGATAGTGACTGCAATTAGCTACGCAGCGAGTAGTGACTCTAGATTCATATAGTGAGAGAAACAAAGTGTCTGCCCTGCGTGTGAGAAGAACAGATATGAGAGTCCAACACAGAACATTAGGCTGCTAGAGTCTACTTTATTGCATTTGCAATAACAGGGAGACAAGTGAAAAATGTCTAACATAGGCATGTGGATGTGTCAATGCAACACAGTATTACAAACACAGTACAAATGTTTTAAAAAAAAAAAAAAAAACTCAGTTGCATCATTAATTATTATTTTTTTTTTTTTATTCTTTATTTTTTTTTCCCCCCTCAATAAAAAAAACACAAGGTTGCAGGAACAAAAACAAGTAAGGCAGCCTAGAACTACAATGAATGAGAATATATATATATAAAAAAAAAGAGAAAAAAATAAGGTTGTAGACGGGACAACCTCCCGTCACCTAGCGTTGGTCGCTGGTTTGATTCCCCCCCCCTCCAAGGTGTGGCGTGAATCAGAGTGAGACTGCAGGATCAGGAGGAGGTGGAGCCTCCCGCCTCACTGCTCTCACTCACCTGGCGTTGCGTCACCATCTCCCTGGCAACGCAGGTGATCTGACCATTCGTCAGTGTGCCTCGGACCCCCGCCCTGAGAGAGAGAGCGAGAGAGATTGTAAAAAAATTGTCTTGATCCTGTATAATGGAAAGGTTGTGTCTGTGGTCATCTCGGACGCACAATTCCACAGAATTAAAACAAAAAAAACACATCGCCACTCTAAAGGAAAACAGTCTGCTACATTTCACAGATGGTTATTCTGGACTCATGTGTGAGTTAGAGACTAGAGGAGCAGAATTCTATCTGTTGGAGGGACGAGCAGCTGGGTTAATGGTTTTAGACACGGTTAGGATGATGACCAGGATTAAGTAAGACTACGATGCAGAGGCAGTATTATGGGATGTGGGCGTGTTTATACTCACTTCTGCTGTGCCTCCTCGGTCAGTGGAGTCATCCCTGGCTGCTTCCCAAAGAAGAAACTGGACCACCAATGGCCAGAGTCCTGCTTGGGGAGTCCTGTGGAGGTGGATAACGAAGGCGTATACTGTACGTTAAAAAGGTTACACAGAACCTACTGTTCCATTTAGATATTTTGGGGAATTTTACATTTTAACCCTCCTGCACAGCTGGTTCCAGTTTAGAGCTACTTTGCTCTTCATTACGAGCTGAGGAGAAGTAAATCAACAACAACCAGCCACTGAAGCAGGACGACTGAACATTACAGTAACCACAGGTTAAGATTGGGAGTGTGTGCGTTTGAGTTGAGTGTGTGTTTCATCAGCTACACCCATGACTCAGGTTTCCTAAACCCCCCCCCCCCCGGACTCGTGTGAATCGTGTTTGGCTTAGTGTCAAAACTGAGTGTGACACGTTGAGTGGTGTCTGAACAGCTGCATTTACATCCAAATGGTTACATTTAAAGAACGTGTGCTATAGTTGGCTTCTAGAACAAGCTAATTCTCAGAAGGGGAACCACTTAGGGACGTATAGTTTGGTTGGTGTGTGTGTGTGTGTGTGTGTGTGTGTGTGTGTGTGTGTGTGTGTGTGTGTGTGTGTGTGTGTGTGTGTGTGTGTGTGTGTGTGTGTGTGTGTGTGTGTGTCCGTCCCAGCGGTTAAAACAGGCATGCTCACACAAACCCAGATCCAGCACTTCTGTCAGCCCAGATGGTTTTCACATCAAGCTGCCTTTACATGCTGATCCAGGATCACTGGAGAGTTCAGCAGATAAACTGGTTGCTGAGGGTTATTCTGGCGCTTTTTGCTTTTAACAGTGACATCTGAACGCTGACCCGAGAACTGAATGGTAATCCCCGAGGAGGGGAAAGCGGCAAAAAAAATAATACACAAGTGAAACCCACTTTCCTGCTGGATTAGAAAGGAGCGAGGTCAGAGCCGAGCTGGGTGTATGCCAGCATGACTCAACCACGGTAATGCCTGTGTGGTCCGAGGTAACAGCTGACTCAACCGCAGAGATCACTGAGGTGAGTGAGTGAGTGAGTATCTGGATCCGGTACAGAGACACTCCTGGGCTTGGTGCAGAACACACTGTTCTTTCCAGAAACACAGCAGTTTACACGACTCGCTCTTTTTAGGAGTGCATGACTTGATCACTATACCCCATTATAGTCAGCAGCAGCTGTGAGTCACTTTATTTGGAGCAGCAGTGTTTAGCCAACAATCGCTGTGTTGGGTTCCTATAAATATGACGGATGCATCCATTTAAAATCAGCTTGTTTGTTGTTCTGTGGAGAAGCTGTCCTATCAACAATAAAGGCCTACACATGCTCCCCCCCCCCCAAAATGACAATGACACACATTTAACTGTGCAAGGAAACTATGAATATCTGGAGTTCTGTTTGTTGGCTACAAACACACACCTGGATGGTGAGGGATGACCTCTCCACTGTACTCCGAACTGCCGCAAGAGCTGCTGCTGGACGTAGAGCCGATGCGCCCTGTGGGGGAGACAGAATGAGCAGAAAAAAAGGAGTTCAACAAGTGGTCAGTTTAATCCCAGTCAACCAAACGGAGAAAGCGAAACGGAACAAGTAAAGAAGTCCAGGTTCAGGAATGCTCCTGCATAAGATCTACCTCATAATGTGAGGGGCACATGGAAAATGTTGATCTATTTTATCTTGTGTAACAGCCTGAGGGGCGACTCTGTAGTTGTAATGCACACTTGGTTTACTTGTCACTACTGGAAACCATAACAGAACTCCTACCACAACCATCCCATAGTCCTGAAGAAGCCAAGGATATGGTCTCTTGTGACTTTGAGATTTTCAGAGTCTAGTGTGCAGCTACTCCAGATATACTAACTAGACAAGAACACAGGAAGGGTGTCGCCTTGAGGCTCTACTTTAAGACTCGGTCCTGACTGACCCAGCATTGGATCGCCTACTACTACTACCCCAATCTTCTGAACATAGCCATACTGAGAGATCCAGAGAGAGTTGTGTGGAGCCGATTAACCGATTAATTAGCTTTGTAGCAACTCATCTGGCAATGGCTTGAATGTAACGGACGTGCAATAATATCAAAAAGTGACCACCTTTCACCAAGGCAAGTGTTAATTATTGTAATAATAAGCCCTTTCCTGATTCTATTCAGACAATCTGAGGTGAACAATTACCTCTACATTGTAAGCACCTAATGAGGCCTTATCTAGTGGGAGTGTAGTGCAAATCCAACATCAGAGTAGCAGTAAAGGTTGATTTATGCTTCTGCAAACCCCCACCCACGCTCTGAGCATAAAACAGCCTTAAGCCCCCAGAGAGAGAGACTCACTCCGGTAGTAGTCCGTGGTCGCCACCAGAGAGCCGCCTGCTGGAATAGCTGCCATTCTACTGGAGTTGGTTGCTGTACGCTGTGCTTGATGGAAACCTGCAGAGGAAAAATAAACCGTAGGATCAAAACCAGACCGGGATCCATTACTCCGAGAAGGATTGGAGACTGGAGTCTTCATTTTAGATTCCTTTTCCAGACAATGAAGATGAACTCATGACAGCAGCTTCACCTAATTAGAATTATTCTCTTGTTCTTTACATGGGTCTCGGAAGGGGTAACAATTCATCGTGTAGCCCTGTGTTGTAAAAAATAAATTAATTAACCATATAACCTTGTACTAACACATAGCAGGGCTGCAACTAATGATGGTTTCCATAATCAATGACTCTCTGCATAACTCCCTTTAATCGTGTACTCTAGCTTTATGTCAGAAAACACAACAGCGGGCATATGTTGGGCTATTCTGCTCGATAAACAGCTGATTTATACTGTAAGGTTGTTATTTTCAGGGGGTGGGGGTTGTTATTGGTTAGAGAAAAGCATCTTGGACTCCAGGCATGTATACAAAAAGAATATAGAAAACATGATAAAACCGAATATGAAATGCACATAAGCTGCTCATGGCCAGAAAACATAAATAATAAAAAAAAAAAAAAAGTGGAGAAAGATTAGATTTTTCTTTCGCCGTTTCCAGCACGTTCACGTCTTCAATATGATGACGTCAGCGCACGTTTAGCATAGGGCTTGTTTACATCAGACTGCACCAAGCCGACATTTTGACGTTATTCTTCAGTTCCATGAAAAATAGGAGAAGTCGAGCATCATTTCAAAGTGAGCCCGGCTGTTAAACAGAGGCTGTCCTGGTCGGGATAAAACAACCCATCGGACACCCGGTCTGTCGTCACAACAACATTTGGTCTCACACAAAGACTAACTACATCTCAATCTGTTGACATTTAAATAACGGTCAGCTGCTGTTTATGTATCGACATCAGCCGTTAGTAGGAGCTAGCTAGCTAGCTAGCTAAATAACAAGCTATGTAAACGGAAAAAAAGAATCCAACGAGAGACACGGCTAGCCAGCTAGCCAGCTAGCTACATAACGCTTGTTCTTTTTACAAAACAAAACTGCAACAGCTGCCATTATCCCAAACACTCGGCCCTCACCCACCACCATTTTATAAGCCGGGAGGGGGGAGCGGGGCACCCACCTTGTTAGGGACCCAGATGATGTTCAGTAGCACCCAATTCAACTCAGTCAGTCGGCGAGGCTGGGGGAGGAACCGCTAGGCGACGGGACCCATTTGAAAACAAGTTTTGGGTAAATGTAACCCTCCAAGGTCCGTAACGGAGATATCAGCGGGGCTTCTTGCTGCTGTCAGCGCTCGGCTCGCGTTTTTATACAAAGACAGGGGGACGGTGACGTAGACATCAGCCAGGGGGCGGGGCCACCGGACACTGCTGCCGGTCCATACCGGTTCCTACCAATGGTTCATACACAGTCTATATGGACACACACACACACACACACACACACACACACACACACACACACACACACACACACACACACACACACACACAATGAACTGATATTCTACATATTTCAATTAGAATAGAATAACAATAAAATACGACAGACTAGATAAAAGGAGCTCTAAAGGAAGAAATAAAAAGGAAAATTATATTTACAAAAAATGTAGCCTACAATATATTTAACATCAGTGTGATATGAATGTTTTAAATTATAAAGCTAACCGAAAGATTTGTTCAGCATTTTCCTCTAATTTTTTTTTTTTATCTTGATTGAAATCACCAAAATATCTAAATGTTTAGGGGCTGAGCCCCCCCTAAAGGTCTGATCCTACAATCGCCCCTGACTGTAGTCCTTTGGCGAGAAGTTTTGAGAGCAGAACTAGAGGAAACAGCGAGACACTAGAAAGGGATAAATGTACAGAGAGAAGACAATAAGAGATCATAAAGACACGTATAGAGCAACAAATGAGCTTTCTCAGAACAGAAGTCGTGCAGAGCGACAGGAAGCAGCAAAGCCATTTCCAGTTACACATCAACAGTATCCATCCACATTCAGTACAGGAAGCCATGCAAGCAACGACACACAGCCAAGCAACGCGGACCAGAGCCCTCTTCCTGCACCATGCAACCATGAAAAGCAGTAACAAGCAGTGATACAAATGAAATACACTACATCACTCATGATGTAGATCTTAATACAATATTACAGGGTGCTGTACAGGTTAATAATATGGTTAAATAGTTAAAATACAGCTTCATCTTTTATACATAGGCTACCCAAGGCCATCAGAGATGACTATATATCTGACAACGGGCAAGACATACTGTATATAAGATATGTTAGCAGCAGGTTAGCAGTTGTAGAATAGAGCCATACTGTTCAGTGACCCTCTGCCCACGTTCATGGCATGGACTCAACCATTCTCACCTGACGTCATTCATTCCCAATCATGGTCCAAACTCACTTGACTTCACTCAATGTAACTTTTGTCTTTTTTGTTTTCCTTTGTCCCAGCAACATGCAAGGGCCCTCTGTCCTCATGATTCAGAGGCAAAATCCGGTAGTTGTGTGTGAGAAAGTGAGTTTATTGCCTTCCTCGCATGTTGTGTTACTCCAATGGTTATTGCAAGTGGATGTGATTTAATGCTTGACCAGTCTATATATTGGTAAAGGCTGAATTGTCGTCTTGCCTGTTTGCCTTGAGACTACAGCAATAATATTGTGTGTAAGTGCACATGATTTGTTGATTGTAGCCTCAAGGAAATACCAGTATCCTTATAACCTGATTTAGTTCAATTTCTTATGTAATTTTCAAATTAGTGTTTATCTGTTATATATAATTTAAGCAGTGGTAGGCCTACCCCTCACCCCCTCGGGTAAGAGTACTTATACATATTGTTTGTTGATGTTATATGTTGATTAACTGTGTTGTAATGTAATTTGTCTTTTTTTCTGTTTATCATTTATAGAACATATAAAAAACATAACCGCCAAGCCTCATCATGTGCTTTCACCCTGAATGTGTGCAGAGTAAATAAATGGCTTAAACAGAAACACCTGCAGTCCTTCATACATTCTTGCTGATGTACCATGACAATGCTCAACTCCAAAAAACCCATCCAAAGAGGCTCTACAGCAGTAATAACAATAATAAAAACACAATTACCAGGTGATTAAGAAAAATATACGGTACTTTAGTATTTGTGGTTATCACTATTAGGCTATGTCCCATACTCCTATGAAGGCCTATAGGCCAATATTCTATGGTTTGTACTATATCCTAGCCTTTTGGTGTCCTGTTTTAGTTTTCTCCCGTTTATCTGTAGCTCAATTTAAAAACCACAGATGACTCAGACATTGAAGTCTGGCTTGTTAATTTATTGTCTTTGTTGTTGTATTCTATTGAGCCTACAGTATATATATTTTTTGTTGTATTTTCTACAACATTTCCAAAAATGTATCTGGTTCAAGTTACCATATTTTTTTGTGAAATGCACTCAATTTTAGTTACTTTCATCAGTCTCTGCACAATCACTGCCTCTATTACATGAATGTACTGTATGATAAAACCCTGACTGACCACAGAGAGAAACACTGTGCACCATACACGGAGCTCACTCTGGTGGTGAAATCTATGAATTGCACCTCCATTTAAAATTCAATATAGTAGATCAGTAGAAGGGATATGTAGTTGTATTTTCTTGTGTGCAGATGCATGTTGAAAATCATCTTTTGCCATTACAGTTTGAAGTTATTCAAGTAAGGTCATTTTGCACAAGAAGACAAGAGTTTGTATTGCACTAAAATAAATCTATCCTAATACATGACAAAATTATTATCATTATCATCAAGTATTCTTTTATATGGGTTTGGTTGACTTTGCTGTAATACAAAAAAACTGTACGAAACTTATCGACTTGCACGGTTGTACAACAATCGTTTGACTAAAGAAGGCTAGTTTAAAGAGCAATGTGCAGGTTGGACACCCCTATACAGCATAGTGTATATTAATGATAAACAACTACATTTTCAAAACTGGAGGAATATATAACCGCCATAAACGATATTTTGAGATAAAATTGTAATAAAATAACTTCCGCATCGATCTATCACTGACCGGAAGTGACGTAACGCGAGGGAGTCTGGTCAAGTTCATGCTCAAATTACAATGGACGTGGATGAAGAAACCGAGCTCTCCAAAGTTGGCGAGCATGCCTATGATGGCCCACATAGTTGGGTCATCTATAGCAGTTCCGTGACCGTGGAGAGGAAAGGTTTCTCACTGGATTTGTCATCTATGAAGGTTAAAAAAAGAAATTAGCCGGGGTGCCCCTCTCAAAAATGTGGGGACATTTTTTGGGAGCCCTATATCCAAAATGGCTGCCGTCAGCCTAGCTGGAAATTAACTTTTTAATGGTTCTGCCCACAGTACTGCATAATACATGGTTTCAGAGTCTATTTGGGTCAAGAAATTCATAAATGATAGAAATGAAAGATTTATTGATTTGACCTATTTTTGACCTTCAAATTCAAGATGGCCGCCAATTTTTGGCTCTTTAAATGTCATTTTTTCAAAATAGTCATAGAGCCTTAAAGGAGAATTCCGGCCAATTTTTACGTTAATCTTGATCGCTATAGCTACGTGAGTACTTTCGATAGAAAAAACCCCGACCCAAATCAGTGCAGGTAACACGGAGAAGCTGCAGCTACGTACTACAAGCGTCCCCTGACCTAAAACGGCAGTGCTCGGGGCAAGTTTTAGAGTGCCTTTGTGCCTCTTAACAGACACAATATGCAATTAATATGTCTGTGCCACATGAACAGGGCCCTTACGTGTCAACAAGATGCGTTTTCAACTCAGACATTGTTTAAATTCACCTACCCTGGTCCCTGTCTCGATCCTGCCAGTAGCTAGCTTGCCCTGCTAGCCGTTAGCTGCCGTTTGGTGAGTGTATTCAGACAGGCTTCTGTGATAATCATCCCAATAACAATCCACGGAGCGGTGGTGGTGTGGCTATGTCCTCCAGAGGACAGGTCATGTCACGTCTTGAAGTGTATTCCCCTAAAAAAAAAACAATAGTGCTGTAGTAGCTGTTAGCTGCTAGCTGCCCTCCGGTGAGTGTGTACAGCCAGATAGCTGTTAGCCGTTAGCTGCTAGCTGCCGTCCGGTGAGTGTATTCAGCCAGGCATCTGTGATAATCATCCCAATAAAAATCCACGGGCGCCCGGTGGTGTGGCTATGTCCCCAGTTACTGAAGGCTACATTTAGCTTGTGCTTGGGCAGCAAGTTCATCTGCCTGTTTCCCCTCTGTCTGTCAGTCTCGTTCTTTCCAACTCTTGAGGCTAGTTCTTCGTCTGTATACTCTGGTTCGAATAAATAAGGATGACCATCAAGCATAAAAGGCTCTTCCGTGTGTTGCATATCTGCTATATTCTTCATACTCCAAGCTTCTTCCGTTATAAACAACTCCGCTTTTCACTCTTCACACACACTACGCTCCAATCTGCAAATTACTGTTTACCTTTTTCTGCTACAACTGAATTCCCAGGAGACCGCGCGATGCAACAGCTAGGCTTCAGTAACGCTATTACTGTGCAAGCCACAGACATCGTTTATCCCATTTCCATGTAGTTACATAGTCACTGATATGGTCATAACCACTACAGTGCTCAATTACCTATTTTGAGGGGGAAATAATCTAAACCTTTCGCTGCAAAGGCATGATCTGTCCTATGCAGGATATCCACCAACCCACCGGGAACTCCGTGGATTTTTATTGGGATGATTAGCACAGATGCCTGGCTGAATACACTCTCCGGACGGCAGCTAGCAGCTAACGGCTAACAGCTATCTGGCTGTACACACTCACCGGAGGGCAGCTAACAGCTACTACCGCACTATTGTTTTTTTTAGGGGGGAATACACTTCAAGACATGACATGACCTGTCCTCTGGAGGACATAGCCACACCACCACCGCTCCGTGGATTGTTTTTGGGATGATTATCACAGAAGCCTGTCTCACCAAACGGCAGCTAGCAGCTAACGGCTATCAGCTAGCAGGGCAAGCTAGCTACTGGCAGGATCGAGACAGGGACCAGGGTAGGTGAATTTAAACAATGTCTGAATTGAAAACGCATCTTGTTGACACGTAAGGGCCCTGTTCTTGTGGCACAGACATATTAATTGCATTTTGTGTCTGTTAAGAGGCACAAAGGCACTCTAAAACTTGCCCCGAGCACTGCCGTTTTAGCTCAGGGGACGCTTGTAGTACGTAGCTGCAGCTTCTCAGTGTTACCTGCACTGATTCGGGTCGGGGTTTTTTCTATCGAAAGTACTCGCGTAGCTATAGCGATCAAGATTAACGTAAAAATTGGCCGGAATTCTCCTTTAATATTAGGCTCAAATGAAAGCTCTGCTCATACTGAGTGCAGTTATGGACAGTGTAGGACAGCAAAATTAAAACATACACATATGTCATCAGATGTCTGGGTTGGAACCAATGAAAGAGAGGAGATTATTAGGGCCCGAGCGCCGACAGCGGCGAAGGCCCTATTGAAACCAAAGGAATTATTATTATTTTCTGCAAATTTATCGCCTTTTTGAGGGGCTTAACATATTCAAAAACTCACCAAAATTGTTATCATTAAGTCTGGTGAAAATGTACATATTTTAAGGGTTTCAGGGAATAGGTGCGCAAAAATGGCTCACTAGCGCCCCCTACCAAGTTAAAGAAAATGGAGCCCCTGCAGTGTGTTTAACGTAGACTCACGAAACTTGGTGCACATATGTAACATGTCAAGATGTACAAAAAGCTTCATTGGAGCCATACCCTAAACCCAACAGGAAGTCCGCCATTTTGATTTCAAAGTTTGAAATTAGTGCAATTTTGGCGATTTCCACATGTCGTACTTTAACGAACTCCTCCTAGAGATTTCATCCGATCAACTTCAAATTCGGTCTTTGCCATCTTAAGACCTTAAATGGTTGATAGAATGATTATATAGGGTATTTCACACTGTTCCTTAAGGTCTCCTAATGGGGTATGTAACATTGGTTGGGCTGAAAATGGCCTGGTTGATATTTTATTGGCCCTTATGCATCCCTGTGTTTTGGCCCTATCTGTAACAAGAGCTTTTCTTTCAAATATAGTATGCTCATGAATATTTAGATAATCTGCCCGCTGATTGGTTGAGCAAAACCCCCATACACACATATTATAGACGAGACAGCAGGTCTCATATTCCAGGCACTTAAATGTTTCGTTACCAAATTCATTTCTGAGACTTTTTTATGTGAGAAAAACAACTATATTAAGCTCAAATATTGGCCGTTTCACAAAAATTGATGGCCATTTGCAAATTTGGTAAGACGTGTCGGACTTTAGGGGCTCCACACAGTCTGATAAGAAAGTGGCAGCCTGCTGGGGTCCATACCCAGGGCAAAGCCACCCTTTGTGGATTACTGCAGTAGGCCTACCGACTATTACAGCTGCCGGCATAACTATAATATATTTACAGTTTCTGTCACAGCACTTATATCACAGCTACCCCAAGGTCTTACAAAGCTAACAAAAGCTAACAGTCTGATTTGAATTTAAGGCATTTTTATGAACGGGAGGGGTCTTGTTAGGAGGAGCAGCCAGCTAGCTAGCTATATGTCCCATTCAATACAATGGAAAAAGGTTGCGGCTAGCTAGCTACACTTTCGGCATAACTATGGTATATTTACAGTTTGAATTTCGTCACGGCACTTATATTACAGGTTCCCCAAGGTCTTATAAAGCTAACAGTTGTGTCTGATTTCAATTTAAGGCATTTTTGTGAACGTCACGGGTCTTGTTATGAGGAGCAGCTAGCTAGCTAGCTAGCTACAGTACAGGCCAAAAGTTTGGACACACCTTCTCATTCAAGTGCATCGCACAAAGACACGGCGGTTGGAACCAAATATCTCAAATTTGGACTCATCAGACCAAAGCAAAGATTTCCACTGGTCTAATGTCCATTCCTTGTGTTTCTTGGCCCAAACAAATCTCTTCGGACTGACTGACCTTCATTTGTTAAAGTAATGATGGCCACTCGTTTCTCTTTACTTAGCTGATTGGTTCATTGCCATAATATGAATTCTAACAGTGGTCCAATAGGGCTGTCGGCTGTGTATCAACCTGACTTCTGCACAACACAACTGATGGTCCCAACCCCATTAATAAGGGAAAAATTCCACTAATTAACCCTGACAAGGCACACCTATGAAGTGAAAACCATTTCAGGTGACTACCTCATGAAGCTCATTGAGAGAACACCAAGGGTTTGCAGCGCTATCAAAAGAGCAAAGGGTGGCTACTTTGAGGAATCCATAAAGGCTGACGTTGCCCTGGGTATGGAGCCCAGCAGGCTGCCGCTTTCTCGTCAGACTGTGTGGAGCTCCTAAAGTCCAACACGTCTTACCAAATTTGCAATTAGCTATCAATTTTTGTGAAACGGCCCACGTTTGAGCTTAATATATAGTTGATTTCCCGCATAAAAAAAAGTCTCAGAAGTGAATTTGGTAACGAAACATTGCAGTGCCTGGAATTTGAGACCTGCTGTCTCGTCTCTAATGTGTGTGTATGGCGATTCGCTCAACCAATCAGCGGGGAGATTATCTAAATATTCATGAGCATACCATATTTGGAAGAAAAGCTCTTGTTACAAATAGGGCCAAAACACAGGGATGCTTAAGGAACAGTGTGAAATACCCTATATAATCATTCTATCAACCATTTAAGGTCTTAAGATGGCACAGACCGAATTTGAAGTTGATTGGATGAAATCTCTAGGAGGAGTTCGTTAAAGTACGACATGTGGAAATCGCCAAAATTGCATTAATTTCAAACTTTGAAATCAAAATGGCGGACTTCCTGTTGGGTTTAGGGTATGGCTCCAATGAAGCTTTTTGTACATCCTGACATGTTACATATGTGTACTAAGTTTCGTGAGTCTACGTTAAACACACTGCAGGGGCTCCATTTTGTTTAACTTTGTAGGGGGCGCTAGTGAGCCATTTTTGCGCGCCTATTCCCTGAAACCCTTAAAGTACGTACATTTTCACCAGGCTTAATGAGACCGCCAATTTTGGTGAGTTTTTGAATATGTTAAGCCCCTCAAAAAGGCGATAAATTTGCAGAAAATAATAATAATTCCTTCGGTTTCAATAGGGCCTTCGCCGCTGTCGGCGCTCGGGCCCTAATAATCTCCTCTCTTTCATTGGCTCCAACCCAGACATCTGATGACATATGTGTATGTTTTAATTTTGCTGTCCTACACTGTCCATAACTGCACTCAGTATGAGCAGAGCTTTCATTTGAGCCTAATATTAAGGCTCTATGACTATTTTGAAAAAATGACATTTAAAGAGCCAAAAATTGGTGGCCATCTTAAATTTGAAGGTCAAAAATAGGTCAAATCAATAAATCTTTATCATTTATGAATTTCTTGACCCAAATAGACTCAGAAACCATGTATTATGCAGTACTGTGGGCAAAACCATTAAAAAGTTAATTTCCAGCTAGGCTGACAGCAGCCATTTTGGATATAGGGCTCCCAAAAAATTTCCCCACATTTTTGAGAGGGGCACCCCGGCTAATTTCTTTTTTTAACCTTCATAGATGACAAATCCAGTGAGAAACAAACCTTTCCTCTCCACGGTCACGGAACTGCTATAGATGACCCAACTAACAGGCCTATAATTATGAGCCTCCTAGGCGAAATAGAGGTCAGGGGGAGATTAGGGGGGAGAGCAGGGGGAGGAACAATGGGCAGAAGAGAGAAGTAGAGTTGCGAACCAGTGGCGAATAGGGCAAGTGAGTTGTTACTGGTGGTGGTGAGTTACTGTGTAGTATGGTGGCTAACTCTGGTTCATCTAGGCTAGTACATTGGTGTTATACAATAAATCTGCTTTAGCAAACATACTTTCGACCTTGTTTTAGATTAAACATACATGTAGTCTTAATTTAAGCCAGCAACGTTTTGTCTTGTGATATTCTACAACCTAAGATTTTAACGCTCAGACAGCTGTGGAGTCCATCCAAGCCATGGATGTATTAAGAGAAGCAGGTTAGCACTAGCACAGAATCGTTTTGTTGGCTAGGTGCTTGTGCGGACATTGTGAGGCTATGGCGTCAGCGGTGGACAGCATGTGTTGTCGAGAGGTGGATGCCTACCGGGCACTAGTTGAGGGTTTAGTCCCGACCACGGACATTACCTGCCTGACGCTCCATCCCGGCTTTGATGCCTGCTGCCTCAACCCGTTCTCGCTGCAGGTAGCATACCTCAACTTCAGGCAGGAGTATGGTCCTCTCCAAGCCAACAGACCACAGTATGTTTAGATGAGAGTAATTTATAACACTATTATATTATACACTTCTATTATAGTCGTCAGTTTTCTACACAAATAACAAACTGTATCAAAATAATGTACATACTGTAACTACTTATATATAGCCATATTCTACTGCTCTTTATACTATTTCTCTTGCACATACAGTACACTTATTCTTACGTTACCGTTTCTGCACTACAATGGTACTGTTACCACACTGCACATATCTGTCTATATGGTTCATACTGAATATCCATATTTATTCCGTTTTTCTTATAATATATTCTGTTAATAGCCTGCATATATATCTATATTCTTACTAATATGTTACTCCTACTACATTGCACATATCTGTACATGTTGTTCATTACTTACTTACTTATACATATTTGATTTTGTTTCACTTCTGGTTGGACACAAACTGCATTTTGTTGTCTTTGTACTCTGCACAATGACAATAAAGTATAATCTAATCTAATCTAATGTGCATTATTGATGCTGAGGGATTAGCAGATTTTTAAACTCTGATGTGCATACACATACCTTTATGGAATAGAATAACTGAAAATGTTACATCAAATAAGTCTATCACTCAATATCAACATTGCACCCCTATCATTCTCTAGGCAATTCCGATACACAGCCTACAGGCAGGTGGTCTGATAGACATATGGGTATCTGGGCAGGGAGATCAGGAAGGAGATACCAGCTTGTGTTGTGGCCGCAATCAGGAGGCAGTTTCCAGAGGAAGGGAGGCAATCAAATATATTTTGTTTTCACAAAATGAACACAATCACAAAGTGTCTTGTTGTATAAAATGTATTCATATTTTCATTGATAGTAACTAGGAGTGTTGGGCAAGTTAGTTCCAAAATGTAGTTCATTATAGATTACTAGTTATTGTCATTTCAGAGTAATTAGTTATATTACAGTTTCTGAATTGTAATGCTTTGCACTACTTTTGCATTACTTTAGTTTGACTTGGCAGGTAGCTTGTGAATTTCACCACCAGATCAATAAAGTCATCTTTATCAACTTTAATACATCATAACAAGAGTTCCCTCAAGACACTTTACAAATAGAGTAGGTATAATTTACACTATAATTTGGAGATGTTACACTATAATTTACAGGGAACTAACAATTCTAGTAATTCCCCCAAGAGCAAGCATTCAGTGTGACAGTGGCGAGGAAAACCTCCCTCTCAGGAAGAAACCTGGGACAGACCCAGGCTCTTGGTAGGCGGTGTCTGACGGTGCTGGTTGGGGGTGTGATGAACAGTGGCAATAATAGTCACAATAAAGCTAATTGAACTACGACTATAAATAGTAGTTGCTGTAGTTCATGGTGTAGCAGGGCGTTACAGGACCTAGCAGGGAACTGCACGGCGTAGCAGGGTGTAGCAGGACCACGGCGACAGCTGCAGCCATGATTTAGGGTCCACCCAAGTCCAAGGAAAACTGCTAGGCGAAAAAAAAAAATAGAAAGAGTTGCACAACATCACATAGTCAGTGGTCACAACACATACAACCTAACACAACCTAATACAGTCCAGTATGAAATGTCTTCTTCCTACCATTAGAAGTAATTTGTAAATGTTTATGTGTCATATACAGCGAATGATAGATGCAAGTTACACTACCTGATGAGCTTTGCAGACATCTGATGTTGCACTGTGACCCACAACGAAGCACTAATGGCCCAGGATCCTGTAGAGAGAAGCCCTCTGTCAGGTGCATCTATCCCTTCATTACTGGCTGCACGCTGTTAAGAATTAGCTAAAAGACGTGTTCTTCAATTTCTGGAGGAGGAAGGAGAGGCTGTGGTCGAATTGAAAGTTAAGCAAAAGGTTTAATGAAACTGCATGAAAACGACAAGACAAAACACAATTAAACATAAAACATGAAAACACTGCAGCTGACAGCGGACTGATCTCATGCTTCTCCTTGTGGAGTCACAGAAGAACAGTCATGTGACATGACAAACAATACGCTGTAAACAGCGGACTTCAACGTGCTTCCCCTGTCGGGGTCACAGATTGAAGTCCCGACATCACATCAACAATCTGACAATATCTGAAAAACACGGAGGTTCAAAATCACTCACAAAAATAGGATACAAGCTTAGTTACCAACTGGATCAGTAATAATAAAAAAGAGAAATAAAACCAAAGCAGCTCTGACGTGTCAAAACCTCTAGTGGCAGAAGCTAGGAGATTTCAGCATATTGATTAATATATCAATTTGGACTTTGTAAATTACCAGAGAGTAGCCTACTGGGATACAAGATTGTGCGGTAGAACGGTCTGAATTGAAATGCAGGGGAAACTGGAGTTTTGTGATAGCTAGCTGCCGGCCAACAGCTCATAGCTAGCTTAATAAAATGCGGGGGACACGGGGGTGTTTGTGCTAGCTAGCTGCCTGCCAACAGTTCATACCTAGCTTAATAAAATACGGGGGTGTTTGTGCTAGCTAGCTAGCTGCCTGCCAACAGCTCATAGCTAGCTTAATGCAAACTGCATTGATTTCAAGGCAGACAATTACGAAAACCTGTTCTAAAGCTCTCTCTCTCTGTATGCCGAAGCCCTGATGCTAGGAATTTGCAGTTAGCGCATTTTTAATCCAGATGAGGTAATGATTTCAGACGCAATTTTAGCTACTCCTGTCATCAAATCATCAGCTACCAAATGTTTGCTAATACAATAGCCAAGCTAACATGTATGTTACTAGTTAGATGGTGGATTGCCAAATACATACACACTCAAATCACTTCTTTATTCTGAAATTATTAGACTAAAACAGTACGAAATCAGCCAAATTAAGAGTTACAAGAATTAAAAGTAAGACTTACTCTGCTAGGAGCTCTTTTTCGGTGCATGGAATTTCTGCAAGTGCTAGCACTTGGCCCTCCAGTCCTGCCTGCGCCCGATTCAGGTGAAAGCCTTGATGGTGGTGGACTTGATTCCATCGAGTGCACCGAGGGAACAGCGTCGGTAATCAGCCTCGCATGGTCCCCAAAATCCCATCCGAGACTCCAACAAATCTCCAGGTGTATAACTCTCCGGAGTGAAATGAGCGCCACAAACGACCGAGTGTGCGGTGACAGACGCGGCAGTGAAGTCTGCTCACTTTGTAAAGAAGGACCTGCTATTTCATGTTTGGGGTGACGGGGATCAGCCAATCAGCGCCTTTGTTTTGGGGTCAGAAAGGACGCCTGTGTTGCGCTAGCTGATAAGTTTCGTTTTTTGAGTTAGTAGCGAGTGGCCAGGAGAAGCACATGTAGATATTTCTGGGGTGTATTGTTGTCGTCTGTGTCGCCATCTGTGCATGTGTGCGTTCAGATACATTGTGAGTACATTGGTGTAAATGTTTACATATGTGTATTTTGGTGCCTTGGGTTTATATGAATGTTATCTGTTCTGGGATGCTAGTTTGAAATGCAGCATGTTAGCATGGAAAATAGCTAGCAGCATGCTAATGCCTACTATTATTAGTGCTACATTACTATTGTGTATATCATCATATGGCACTGCGCAATTATTATCGGAGTGTTTACAATGGTTGTGTGGTACAGAATGATGATTGGGCTGCTGTTACTGAGACCCAGCAGTAAGAAGGCTGTTTTAATTTAATTTAATAAGGAGCTGATGTGTGTTATCTGATATTCTTTGGTTATTTGATATGAGCAGCTATATATATATGTGTATATATATATATATATACCTGGAGTGAAGGTTATACTAATTACCATTTATTAGCCTTACTAACTGCA
Organism: Perca flavescens; assembly: GCF_004354835.1. Classification (NCBI taxonomy): domain Eukaryota; kingdom Metazoa; phylum Chordata; class Actinopteri; order Perciformes; family Percidae; genus Perca; species Perca flavescens. The sequence continues at coordinate 798,182 of NC_041337.1, forward strand.
TCCTGTCAGCACTGTTGTGTTTCTACTTGTATGCTGATATTTCCTTTATTGTTTATTGTAGAACTACACATGCCCTCATGAAGACACAGACAATCATCTGCTAATAAATCCATTGAAGAGCATCACAGCTTTTGACTGCATTCTTACCGATGCACCACAGCGGTCACCTATCCCCAACTAGCCATAGTTACAGTCCTAGTCGTCAACCCTCCATTACAAACTTCACCTGCACAAAACGCACCCAAAAACGAAAAACCTTGCTTTTCCTACAAGGAAAATTATGTACACGATTTCCTGACAGGCTGGACTTTGTGCAACCAGCACAAACACAATAATTTACCATTATGACATACATAAACTTTCTCTATAGCTCTCTCTCTCTCTCACCACTGTAGTGTGAGAAGAAACCTATTGTTTACCTCTGCCTACATCATATGACGCGTTGCTAGCGGGAAAGGCTATTTCAGAGCCTAGCTTAAAAATGGGCACCCTTTCATCGAAATTTCTGCTTTAGGGTTTGTATAACATAGCAATTTCTACTTATGTGTTTTTAAAAGACCTCTTCAGACAACATTAAGTATTAATTCAGTTATGAATTCAACCTGCACATTGCACTTTAAATACAGTCTATGAAACTAACTAACCTACTAACTGGTTTTAGCCATCACTGGACAATATTCTGCACTATGCATATTGATTTATTTATCACTCACACTTTGTTACCTCCAACTGTGCAATATGTCATATCTATTCATCCGCACCTTACTCATCTGTATATCTGTGTATATATACTGTCTGTTTATATAAGGGTGTGTATTGTGTAAATATGTCTGTTTTTGTTTTTATTACTATTATTTTTATAACTGATTCTATTTTTCTTGTTCTTATACTTTGTGTATTTTTTCCTCCTGTCTACTTAATGTGTATTTGTGTTATTCTGATGTGTGTACGTTTTTTTCTTCTTCTTTTGAGCTGCTGTAGCACAGGAATTTCCCCAGTGTGGGATTAATAAAGTCGATCTTATTTTACTGAAGACAAAAATAATCTACCCGTTGTCGGCAGGATTCGAACCTGCGTGGGGAAACCCCAATGGATTTCTAGTCCATTGCCTTAACCACTAAATCTAAGATGGGGCAAAAGGGACTGCTACGAGGGGGGGAAGGAAAAAGAAAAAAGGAGGGAAAGGGGGGGAGAGAGAGAGGACAAATGAGAAAGTCGCGGTTCGATCCCCGATTGAAATATTTCTCAATTAACGAACACTTTTATAAAGTGCTATGAATTCATCAAATATAACTTCCAAACAGATACAAATAGGATTGGATTGGTAAGAATAACAATAATGCTTTGTTGTGATGATAATAATAATAATAATAATAATAATAATAGAAAATATAATATATTATAAATTCAAATTTTAATTAAATACTGATTAGGCCAACAAGGTGCACACTCCTGCCAGGATTTGCACCTGGATCTTCTACCCAAAGGATGGATGTGTTACTATTACACCACAAGAGTTGTGTTTTTGTTTATAATAACACAAACACCAAAGGTGTATGTGTGTGTGTGTTTCTTTTTTAAAGAACACAAACATCTCCAATAAAGAGCTGTATGTGTGTGTTTGTTTTTTTTTAAAATAACACACAAAACTCCAATAAACCGTTAACTGTGTTAACGTAAACATAGATAAACATAACAAGATAACACAAACACTTTGAATAGAAATAACACAATGTATGGGCTTGTTATGGAACATCAAAGTGCAGCACAATTATAAAAACAACTATAAAAACATCTATATACAGTACATATGTATTCTATAATGAGCTCTTCCACTCTGTGATGGTCTGTCCAGATGCAGGAAAGTACCATTTCCCCCGTAACTGTGTATGGCCAGTAAGTTTGCTCTTTGACTGACCACATATTTTACACTGATAGTGGTAGCTTTCTTTGGTTTGCCGCTTCTTGGGGAGATCACCTCTTATCTCTCGCTCCTTATCCTCCAGGGTTGCCTTTAGCAATCTCCATTCTCGGAACCGATTGAGAGAAGCTAGTGGTGCTGGGGCTGGCTGGTAAGGAAGCCCACCTTGAGGTTGAGGTGTTGGAGCTGGTGGCGGTTGATCATGATGGCCACCATGGGAGTGAGAAGCTGGCACTGGTGGCAACTGGTAAGTGTTCCATCCCTGAGAGTGTGACGCTGGAGCAGGTGACGGCAGGTAAGGGGACCAGCCCTGAGAGTGAGACGCTGGAGCTGAGTGTTGACCCTGCTGGCAGTAGGCAACATCCGACAAAGCAGGGAAGACAGCATCCCCAGGCCAGTGCTGTGCTCTCGGCCCGTCCTGATCTGCATTGGTTGAGCTGGCACCAGTGGGAAACACCGCTCTGGCACAGCGACGTTCTGAATCACTGCCTCACCCTCACGGTTTTCTGGTTCCTGGATCTCCATAACTGTATTAGCGCGTTGAACAGGCTCGGATGGTAGGTCCCGGGCCTCCAGGAGCGATTCCTCTGCCAAATGGACTTGCTGAGGAAGCTGCACCCTTGCAGTAACGAATCGCGGTCGGTTCTCTTCTGCCGATCCTGCAGCCTAGAGAAAATAAAAATCAGAATAGAACTTTTTTGTTGTTATTTGTGTGGAATTTATCTTGTATGAATATGTAGGTTTTCATATTGAAGTGAATGTATGAAGCTGTAAATATGAACTAACCAGGAGGACACTGTGGTGTTGTTTATAGTCATAAGTAAAAGGTTGGTGTTGTCCAGTATGTCTTTGCAGTCCTCTATTAACTGTTTGATATGACTGTAAGTCATGACAATTGACTGAGGTATTGCAAATGTTTTCCCTTTGTTGTCCTTTGGCCTATTTCTGGCTTCCTGGAACTCTTTGTAGAGTCTGAGTGCAACACACTCAGAAATCCTGTTAAGATCAGGTCTTTGGGCAGCCTGGCCATGAACCATGAACAATCTGCAAATAGATAACAAGGTGACATAATCCACATTATGTGTATGTACTGTAAACACATAGACGTGAATGTTGTGTCTAGGTAATTACATACACACACACACACACACACACACACACACACACACACACACACACACACACACACACACACACACATTACAAATATACTGTATATCAGAGGCTGATACCTCTCAGCTGCTTGCTGGCCTGGGGCAGAGCCACTGCGCTTCCGAGAAGCTCTCCATGGTCCTGACAAGGTCTTTTTCTTACTTTTCATGGAGTATTTGGTTGGGGACTTATCAATGGGATCCAGGCTGGAGTACAGTCTTAATATCTCTACTATCTCAGAGTTTGAGAGCGGTTATTGTCCGATTGAGGCTGACAAGATACCCTGCCAAGGCATCGACTGCCTCCCATCCGGGAATTCCTCTAGGATCACACCAACTATCTTGTCACATGAAATGGAAACAAAACCAATTCTTGTACAGCTAATTTAAAAGAAAAAGGTGAAGGAACAAGGATTTCTGATGGTGAATACATTAGCCACTTTACCAGAGTTGAAGTGATGGGCCCACTGTCCTCAAACGGGGAGCTGGCAGGACTGCTGAACACACCACTTTCAAGTGTAGATTCCTTAAGTAATTATGTGTAAACAGTGAGAGGGGTACAATGAGGTTGATAAAGTTTGTTGTGTTCATGTTACACAAATGAATTGTTGATTTAACGAGTCAATCACACATCACTAATTAAGAAAAATGAACCTCTGCAAACTAGGTTTACAGTAAAAACGTTTTGATATATCATCAAATTGTTAACACATCATTACCTGAGATGAAGACTGAAAAGATATATCGGTGGCCTGGGGTACTGTCACATCAGGACATTCATCCTCCTGAGCTTCATCCAGCACCTCTGGTGGAATGGCACCAATTTCCTTCTGTGCACTCAGCAGATCTCCCCGGTTAGACTGCGCCAGCAAATATTCCACAGCAATATGCTCTCCTGCCATAAGTAGTCGACAGAAAGAAAAAAAAAAGATGAGAGTAGAATGAGTGAGTGAGTGAACAAAGGTGTAACCTTCAGGTAATATCTGACAGTTTGGTCAGAATATTGTCCAGCATGTTTTCTTTTTTTTTTTTGTGCCATAGAATCTTACCGGTAGGTTTTCCCGGGGGTATAAACTCTGGAAGAAATGCACTTCCTAGGACTCTGTTGCTCAGGACGTTCACACTGGACATCAAACGTACATCGTACATCTTTGTACGTGATGTACCACTCATATCCAGAGCTTGCTGAGACCTATTATGGTTCCATCTGGATAACCCCTCAAGCAAGTACATCTGTGTATGTAGAGCATTACATCTCCACCCTGGCAAGACAAAAGCACTGGTGACAACAACAACAAAAAAGAATGTTATGACAACTTAATACACAGCATTCATTAACAAAATGTTTCAAATATTGAGTGTTTCAGCTTGCCTGGGATGAAACCACACTGGTGCAGATGAAAGCTCTCGAGCGAGGAGGATCCTCTGCCACATCTTAGGACGTCCAGCGTTTTGTCTCCCTTCTCCAGGCCTGATCCAGTGTTAGTATACAACAGGACACCAGGTGGATCTTGGATGCAGGGCAAGTGCTTCTGCTGTACCTCCCACACAAGAGACATGCTGTCATGATTTATGAGATGCAAGCCACTTGTGTCTGTGAGGTCCCACATGGAGTCCAGCAGTTGCTTGATTAGAACGCGGGTCTCCTCAACCCCTCGGGTTCTCCTGCGGCAGTGCTTGACCAGCTCACTGGATGTGATGCTGGATAACACCTGAGAGTCAGTGGGTACGTGACCCTGGTGCTTTTTTTTTTTTTTTAACTCTGCCCTCTTGGCCTCTTTGAGTCGGTGAATGTCCTCTTTGTCCCACTCAAAGATACAAGTGGACAACTTTGAGCAAAACGTGCCATACAGTGGGTGGTGCTCCGTCGTAAGACCCTTTGTGAACCGCCTCATAAAATGGAAAATATCCAGTCTCACCGTTGACGTCCATGGTCGAAACCAAGTGAGAACTGGACCCACTCCTATAACAATAAGAAACAGACAGTAAACACATGCATCTCGGTTTGTTTCCAGTTCCAACTGCACTGATCTCCTGCTAAAACTATTGTTTGATCAAATGTAATTCATAAGACACTGTTACGGCCTCCATTTAAAGAAACAAACCAAGGATCAAAAGGGATTGGAGGATGCAATAAAAAGGATGCCAGACACAAGTTAAATAATGCAAAAATATTCCCAATAACAATTTGTGTTCTCTCCAGTGAACGTGAACAATTATTATAGGTTTTAATAATTGTACAATCCTCCCTTATTATAGTCTAAGTTCACTGGACCGGTAACTATACAGAGAGACAGTAGACTACATTACATTCATGTAACAACAGGGAGAGGACACCTCAATGGTTTCTGACCTTATATTTAGCTGAGGGGAAATAACTGATGAATACACTGTGTTACAGTCATGTTCAAAGTGTGCGTTAAATGTATAACTTAATTATCTTTATAGTTTCTAGATTTTAGAGTCCAATTTCTTCAGAGTCTATGTCCATATAGGCTTACTAGGAAAGAAAGCATACAATAAATAAAGAAGGAAACTCGGTCTCTGTAAAAACAAAAATGTGAGAAAAACCATGGCAGAAGCGGACCGACTGAATGATATATCTAAAAATATACATTTACGAACTACTGCTCGTAAATGAAACCATTTAAGGAGTTTGGCTCATTATTTCTACAAACTAACTGTTGTACACTTTGCCTGAAAAGCGAGCAGTGGGAGTTCATATATTCCTTAGGTAATTTATATTTTAGCCCATAAGAGAGAGAGAGAGAGAGAGAGAGAGAGAGAGAGAGAGAGAGAGAGAGACGGAGTGAGAGAGAGGGATATGTACGCTTCACAGCATTGTAGATTAGTGGTTGCAATTGATCTTCAGGTTACACTTCCTGTCTAACATTAGCCTGTCTTTTGCTCATTTTTAAGGCAAAGAGTACAACAGCTCATTTGTGCAAATAATTAGCCTAACTTCTTGAATGGTATGGCTGATTCAATTCAAAGCAGTGGTCAGTAAATGTATATTTTTAGGCTTATGCATTCAGTCGGTCTGTGATCGTCCTTTCTCTCGCTGTTTTATTACAAATGTGTCATAATTCCATATGAAGCTGCTGCTCACTCTGTGTAAAGAATACACAATGTGTATTCTCCATTTTAGCATCAGTAAATCTGGGATCGATACCGTGGTCTATTTAAGAAAGCCGTGAACGTGCACTTATCCCAGCTATCTACACCTGGCTCGACATAGCTTCACCTTCTCATCCTGGCTCGGCAAACGTGCAACCGATTAAGCCACAATGAGCAGATCACACCAAGTCAAGCTGCGCTTTTTCACTTATTTCATTTCTTCATTCTACTTTTGTGCAACAGCCCCCAGAGCCACATGTAATAGACACATCACAACACAAATTAAAGGCAACGCACCTGTCTCACTGCAGCAGTCTCTGTCCACATATATGGCATCTGGCTGTGGCTCATCAGCATCGCTGTACCTTTTGACGATGCCTTGACAAAGGTCATCAAGGCCAGCCCCCTCACCAGTGGTCAGCACAGAATTCAGCACTTGCCCAAATTCATTGCCGATATTAGACATCCATGTGGCTGTGCCCTCAATGCCACCAGCAAGTTTTTTTGTGATCTACATAAAAAAATAAATAAAGAAAACGTCTCAGAAATCATCAGCTCTGCTAACAAACTGAATGAAATCAAGTTTACATACAGTAGGTTTACATTTACCTTCTTAGTAGCGTCCAGTTTCAAGATTCTACCAAGCGTTGAAGTGATCACACCCTTCAACTCGTCAAGGTGACTCAGAATGTCATTGGCATGAACCGTCTCAAACCACTGGGCCAGGGGCAGGGGACTGAAGGGTGGTGGCGGCTGATACAGAGCTTCAGACTGGGTGAGGACACAGGATTTTTTTGTGGACCTCACAATCAGTGAGGTAGTCGATGGTCCGCCTAGCCCACTCCTCACTGTGTATCTCCTGCAAGGCTTGCTGTAAATAGCTGGAGCTGTTCCCTAATGTTCTTGGACGCAACATCGCAACACACCTCCTGTCCAGTGCCAAATGGGTTGTGAGAACAGCTGGGAATTTGTAACGGTGGGAGGGATCGAGCTGTTTTAAAATGTCAATGCTCCAAGGGCAGACGGGAATCATGCATTTGCTGCACCTTGGATAGTCTCCACCCACCAGGTAATATTTTGAATCAATGTCAATTACCTCCCTGGCTTTAGTGTAAATGCCAGAATGGTGCATCTTCCTATTGCACTGGGTGCATTTCAGAGGGATGCCCCACATCCGCATTGGAGCCCACAGGAACATCCGCTGGCGGAAATAATTATGTGGATCAGGAGGTGAGATGGATTTGGTGGGGCTGGGGGGATGAAACCAGTTCTGAGACAGTTTTTGTTTCAGCTGTCCAGTACTGTCATATAAAATGTGGGCGATCCACTCCTGGTCAGCTGGCTGGATGACTCTGGTGAACTGCTTGGGTAGAAAATTCACCCAGTTTACCTCAGGAGGCTGCAGAGTGAGTGGGTGTCGTGGTGGTGCTAGTGACGTCTCATGGGCTGTGGGAGGAGCAGGAACAGGGGCAGGAACATCGGGTGGGTCACTGGGTTGCTGTGTTGTCTCTTGGGCTATGGGAGTGGTAGGAGCAGCAACATCTGGGAGGTCTGTTGGACAGGTCAAAAGGTGACATTCCTCTATGTGCTGTAACAATCCAAAAGCCCCCCAGGCCTTTGCACCACACTGCTCACACTGCTCCTGGGTGTGGTAGTCTGACAGGTGCTGCGTGTAGTCCTCGCACATCATCTCCTGACTACACAGCGAGCACGTGAGAGACTTCCCCTCGCTCATCCTGCACAGAGCTGGAGTTTTCTGAGCTACACCTGTCTGTGGTCCTGGAACTGTAACAGCTTTCCCAGCTGCTGCACTGGCCTGAGAACCTGTAGCCGTTGCACCTGCACTGGCCTGTAAACTCTCAGCTGAACTGAGACACAGCTGACCTGCACTGAATGCTGCTTTCCCTGCTGACTGGGAAAAACCAAACTGGGTTGCAGCACTGGCCTGTGGAGCCCTCAGCTGACCTTGACTGGATGCTGCTGTCCCAGCCTTCTCTGCTGACTGGGAAAAATAAAAGTGGGTTTACATTTTAAGTACATTTCCACTAATAATTACATACTCACACTGTTTAACACTGGAAACAAACAGTAGAACTGAGGAGAAACCATTTCCCATTACATTTTCCAGTATATTTTCACCACATCACAGGTTTAATGATTCAATGGCATCGTTTACCTGGTGGTATCCACACTTGCAGGGGATCGTTTTCCCAAATAGGTCTAGTTTGCGGACAGTAGTTTGACCTTTCAGGGGGGTCAGAGGACAATCAGCAATCCGCAGCATGACCGCCCTCCATCTCCTGGACCCCGGCCTCTTGCCAGTTGTAAATGTGTACTTTCCCTGGGCATACAGGGACATCACACCTGCCCAGTAGGCATCTGGTTTCCCAGTCTTTGTCATTTCTGCAGATATTAGGGACAAGATATGGAAAACAACAAAAATTAACCGTAACAGATGGAAATACTACTCAACTACTGATCACCACAAGCAAGGCTTTATTTCTCAATATTTCAGCAATATATGTTTATCAAATGAACGGTATAGCCTACCCTATCATATGACAAATGTGTTGATTGGTAACAGTAATTCATTTCACAATTTATTTTACTCAGAAAGTTAATCCATAGGTCTACTCTTCAACTAGGGTCATCGTGCTGACGTCACTAGATTATTAAAAAAGCACACAAAAACACCTCAGGCGTTAACGGTTTTCATATCAGGCAGGTCAATGACACAAAACATAGTTTAAGATGAGCACCACTTATTGTAGAAAAATCTCTTAAACGACGACGACATTAACTGACCAAACAGACAAACAAACGGCTAGCCTACGTTACCCTACCTAAACAGGGTTTACATCTAGTCTAATTAACTTTACACAATAAATGTCGTAGTACAATCCGAATGTGTAAATGTAACATAAAGAAAGAGACTAAATGTAAATGTAGACCCCTATCGCAGTTTATTTAGAAAAGTTCATTTTAACGTATGGGGCCAACGTTAACGTTACCTCAGTCGTTACGTTACCCTTTCAACATCGTTTCCCACGTTAATCTAAAGGAGCTAGCAAACACCTACTGTCTCATTCACCCTAAAGTCTATTATTATCATAACATACCTGAGCGTAGGGATGGCTGACGCGAAACTGACGTTCCGAAGCTTTGTCGAGATCCCGAAGCGCAGATGAATCGACCAAACTGATCCGAAGCGTGATTCAAAACACCCATGTCACCTGACTACGGCTAAATGAAGCTTCGGAGTGTTTCACAAGTGTTTCGACAGGTGGCATGGTCCGCCGAATCAGAGTTTGATTGACAGGGAACAGACCACATAATCACACATCTGTATAAAAGTGAAGTCAATACATCTTGACCTCTTGGGTTTTTGTGAGAGGACTTTGATTTTGAGATAGCAGATTTTTGGTGATAAAGTGACATTTATAGTGCGATTTGTTTAGTTATATTTAGGCTTACATTTAAATTTACACATTGACTGATAGGCTAGAGACAGAGTATACATACAGTGACACATTAATAGATAGATAGATAGATAGAGTGATAGATAGAAAGATAGATAGATATGGAAGCTCCGTTTTCATTTTCATTCAGAGCCACAAATGTCAACATCAGGCCCGTCATAATCAACATCAACACCAGTAGAAACACAGGACAGTTTATGGGATGATCGTATCCGTGAAACCCAGATGATACACAATGCTACAGCTGATGCCACAGTGGAAGTGAAAAAATACCTCAACTATGCATTTTTTGCCCAGAACTCATGATCCCCTAACTTACTGGAAAGAGAGAGCAGTAATATTTTCCTCATTTATATGTCCTTGCTAAAAGATATCTTTGCATGCCAGCAACAAGTGTCCCTTGTGAGAGGATTTTTTCAAAGGCTGGAGAAATTATCTGTAAAAAAAGAAGTAGGCTAAGTCCTTCCACAGCAGAGAAATTAATATTTTTGAATAAAAATCTATCAAAAAGTGAGACATTGGGGCTTGATTTCTTTTATTAATATTCATTTTTCATGACCAAAATAACATTATGCACAGTGAGGAGCCTACAGGCTTCACGTATTAGAAAAATACAATAATAAATTTTTTTTTAATGGCTCGTTGTCAAGGTTGTTTTAGATCAACACCTGCAAGTGACCACTAGGTGTCATCGTTGAGACGGGTGCCGGATTGTTTCGAAGCCTTGACACAATATGGCACATTTGCTTCAACTGTTTCATTGTTTCACGAAGCCTCGATCTGCCCACCACTACCTGAGCGTTGAGATAGTCTGTTAAGCAAATGTGCCAATGAGTTCTGGGCAAAAAATGCATAGTTGAGGTATTTTTTCACTTCCACTGTGGCATCAGCTGTAGCCTCTGCCGTGAAAGAGGCAAAGCAGCGGGTGTGGGAGAAGTTTGGAGAAGACATGGAGAAGGACTTTCGGTCGGCACCAAAGTGCTTCTGGAAAACTGTTCGCCACCTCAGGAGGGGGAAGCGGGGAACCATCCAAGCTGTGTACAGTAAGGATGGGACACTGTTGACCTCAACTGAGGAGGTAATAGGGCCGGGGAAAGAAGCACTTTGAGGAACTCCTGAATCCGACTAATACGCCCTCTATGTTAGAGGCAGAGCTGGAGGATAATGGGGGATTGTCGTCGATTTCCCAGGCGGAGGTCACTGATGTAGTCAAACAACTACACAGTGGCAAAGCCCCGGGGATTGATGAGATCCGTCCAGAAATGCTCAAGGCTCTGGGTGTGGAGGGGCTGTCCTGGTTGACACGCCTTTTCAACATTGCGTGGAAGTCTGGGACGGTGCCAAAGGAGTGGCAGACTGGGGTGGTGGTTCCCCTTTTTAAAAGGGGACCAGAGGGTGTGTGCCAATTATAGGGGTATCACACTTCTCAGCCTCCCTGGTAAAGTCTACTCCAAGGTGCTGGAAAGGAGGGTTCGGCCGATAGTCGAACCTCGGGTTGAGGAGGAACAATGCGGATTCCGTCCTGGTCGTGGAACAACGGACCAGCTCTTCACTCTCGCAAGGATCCTGGAGGGAGCCTGGGAGTATGCCCAACCGGGTCTACATGTGTTTTGTGGATTTGGAGAAGGCGTATGACCGGGTCCCCGGGAGATACTGTGGGAGGTGCTGCGGGAGTATGGGGTGAGGGGGTCTCTTCTCAGGGCCATCCAATCTCTGTACAACCAAAGCGAGAGCTGTGTCCGGGTTCTCGGTAGTAAGTCGGACTCTTTTCAGGTGAGGGTTGGCCTCCGCCAGGGCTGCGCTTTGTCACCAATCCTGTTTGTAGTATTTATGGACAGGATATCGAGGCGTGAGTCGGGGTGGGGAGGGGTTGCAGTTTGGTGGGCTGGGGATCTCATCGCTGCTCTTTGCAGATGATGTGGTCCTGATGGCATCATCGGCCTGCGACCTTCAGCACTCACTGGATCGGGTTCGCAACCGAGTGTGAAGCGGTTGGGATGAGGATCAGCACCTCTAAATCTGAGGCCATGGTTCTCAGCAGGAAACCGATGGAATGCCTTCTCCAGGTAGGGAATGAGTCCTTACCCCAAGTGAAGGAGTTCAAGTACCTTGGGGTTGTGTTCGCGAGTGAGGGGACAATGGAGCGGAGATTGGTCGGAGAATCGGGCGCAGCGGGTGCGGTATTGCATTCAATCTATCGCACCGTTGTGACGAAAAGAGAGCTTAGCCAGAAGGCAAAGCTCTCGATCTACCGGGTCAGTTTTCGTTCCTACCCTCACCTATGGTCATGAAGGCTGGGTCATGACCGAAAGAACGAGATCCAGGGTACAAGCGGCGAAATGGGTTTCCTCAGGAGGGTGGCTGGCGTCTCCCTTAGAGATAGGGTGAGAAGCTCAGTCATCCGTGAGGAGCTCGGAGTAGAGCCGCTGCTCCTTTGCGTCGAAAGGAGCCAGTTGAGGTGGTTCGGGCATCTGGTAAGGATGCCCCTGGGCGCCTCCCTAGGGAGGTGTTCCAGGCACGCCCAGCTGGGAGGAGGCCTCGGGAAGACCCAGGACTAGGTGGAGGGATTATATCTCCAACCTGGCCTGGGAACGCCGGATCCCCCAGTCGGAGCTGGTTAATGTTGCTCGGGAAAGGGAAGTTTGGGGTCCCCTGCTGGAGCTGCTCCCCCCGCGACCCGTCACCGGATAAGCGGACGAAGATGGATGGATGGATGGATGTACAATTATTAAAACCTATAATAATTGTTCACGTTCACTGGAGAGAACACAAATTGTTATTGGGAATATTTTTGCATTATTTAACTTGTGTCTGGCATCCTTTTTATTGCATCCTCCAATCCCTTTTGATCCTTGGTTTGTTTCTTTAAATGGAGGCCGTAACAGTGTCTTATGAATTACATTTGATCAAACAATAGTTTTAGCAGGAGATCAGTGCAGTTGGAACTGGAAACAAACCGAGATGCATGTGTTTACTGTCTGTTTCTTATTGTTATAGGAGTGGGTCCAGTTCTCACTTGGTTTCGACCATGGACGTCAACGGTGAGACTGGATATTTTCCATTTTATGAGGCGGTTCACAAAGGGTCTTACGACGGAGCACCACCCACTGTATGGCACGTTTTGCTCAAAGTTGTCCACTTGTATCTTTGAGTGGGACAAAGAGGACATTCACCGACTCAAAGAGGCCAAGAGGGCAGAGTTAAAAAAAAAAAAAAAAAAAAGGGGTCACGTGCCCACTGACTCTCAGGTGTTATCCAGCATCACATCCAGTGAGCTGGTCAAGCACTGCCGCAGGAGAACCCGAGGGGTTGAGGAGACCTGCGTTCTAATCAAGCAACTGCTGGACTCCATGTGGGACCTCACAGACACAAGTGGCTTGCATCTCATAAATCATGACAGCATGTCTCTTGTGTGGGAGGTACAGCAGAAGCACTTGCCCTGCATCCAAGATCCACCTGGTGTCCAGTTGTATACTAACACTGGATCAGGCCTGGAGAAGGGAGACAAAACGCTGGACGTCCTAAGATGTGGCAGAGGATCCTCCTCGCTCGAGAGCTTTCATCTGCACCAGTGTGGTTTCATCCCAGGCAAGCTGAAACACTCAATATTTGAAACATTTTGTTAATGAATGCTGTGTATTAAGTTGTCATAACATTCTTTTTTGTTGTTGTTGTCACCAGTGCTTTTGTCTTGCCAGGGTGGAGATGTAATGCTCTACATACACAGATGTACTTGCTTGAGGGGTTATCCAGATGGAACCATAATAGGTCTCAGCAAGCTCTGGATATGAGTGGTACATCACGTACAAAGATGTACGATGTACGTTTGATGTCCAGTGTGAACGTCCTGAGCAACAGAGTCCTAGGAAGTGCATTTCTTCCAGAGTTTATACCCCCGGGAAAACCTACCGGTAAGATTCTATGGCACAAAAAAAAAAAGAAAACATGCTGGACAATATTCTGACCAAACTGTCAGATATTACCTGAAGGTTACACCTTTGTTCACTCACTCACTCATTCTACTCTCATCTTTTTTTTTTTTTTTCTGTCGACTACTTATGGCAGGAGAGCATATTGCTGTGGAATATTTGCTGGCGCAGTCTAACCGGGGAGATCTGCTGAGTGCACAGAAGGAAATTGGTGCCATTCCACCAGAGGTGCTGGATGAAGCTCAGGAGGATGAATGTCCTGATGTGACAGTACCCCAGGCCACCGATATATCTTTTCAGTCTTCATCTCAGGTAATGATGTGTTAACAATTTGATGATATATCAAAACGTTTTTACTGTAAACCTAGTTTGCAGAGGTTCATTTTTCTTAATTAGTGATGTGTGATTGACTCGTTAAATCAACAATTCATTTGTGTAACATGAACACAACAAACTTTATCAACCTCATTGTACCCCTCTCACTGTTTACACATAATTACTTAAGGAATCTACACTTGAAAGTGGTGTGTTCAGCAGTCCTGCCAGCTCCCCGTTTGAGGACAGTGGGCCCATCACTTCAACTCTGGTAAAGTGGCTAATGTATTCACCATCAGAAATCCTTGTTCCTTCACCTTTTTCTTTTAAATTAGCTGTACAAGAATTGGTTTTGTTTCCATTTCATGTGACAAGATAGTTGGTGTGATCCTAGAGGAATTCCCGGATGGGAGGCAGTCGATGCCTTGGCAGGGTATCTTGTCAGCCTCAATCGGACAATAACCGCTCTCAAACTCTGAGATAGTAGAGATATTAAGACTGTACTCCAGCCTGGATCCCATTGATAAGTCCCCAACCAAATACTCCATGAAAAGTAAGAAAAAGACCTTGTCAGGACCATGGAGAGCTTCTCGGAAGCGCAGTGGCTCTGCCCCAGGCCAGCAAGCAGCTGAGAGGTATCTGCCTCTGATATACAGTATATTTGTAGTGTGTGTGTGTGTGTGTGTGTGTGTGTGTGTGTGTGTGTGTGTGTGTGTGTGTGTGTGTGTGTGTGTGTGTACCTAGACACAACATTCACGCCTATGTGTTTACAGTACATACACATAATGTGGATTATGTCACCTTGTTATCTATTTGCAGATTGTTCATGGTTCATGGCCAGGCTGCCCAAAGACCTGATCTTAACAGGATTTCTGAGTGTGTTGCACTCAGACTCTACAAAGAGTTCCAGGAAGCCAGAAATAGGCCAAAGGACAACAAAGGGAAAACATTTGCAATACCTCAGTCAATTGTCATGACTTACAGTCATATCAAACAGTTAATAGAGGACTGCAAAGACATACTGGACAACACCAACCTTTTACTTATGACTATAAACAACACCACAGTGTCCTCCTGGTTAGTTCATATTTACAGCTTCATACATTCACTTCAATATGAAAACCTACATATTCATACAAGATAAATTCCACACAAATAACAACAAAAAAGTTCTATTCTGATTTTTATTTTCTCTAGGCTGCAGGATCGGCAGAAGAGAACCGACCGCGATTCGTTACTGCAAGGGGTGCAGCTTCCTCAGCAAGTCCATTTGGCAGAGGAATCGCTCCTGGAGGCCCGGGACCTACCATCCGAGCCTGTTCAACGCGCTAATACAGTTATGGAGATCCAGGAACCAGAAAACCGTGAGGGTGAGGCAGTGATTCGTAAACGTCGCTGTGCCAGAGCGGTGTTTCCCACTGGTGCCAGCTCAACCAATGCAGATCAGGACGGGCCGAGAGCACAGCACTGGCCTGGGGATGCTGTCTTCCCTGCTTTGTCGGATGTTGCCTACTGCCAGCAGGGTCAACACTCAGCTCCAGCGTCTCACTCTCAGGGCTGGTCCCCTTACCTGCCGTCACCTGCTCCAGCGTCACACTCTCAGGGATGGAACACTTACCAGTTGCCACCAGTGCCAGCTTCTCACTCCCATGGTGGCCATCATGATCATCCGCCACCAGCTCCAACACCTCAACCTCAAGGTGGGCTTCCTTACCAGCCAGCCCCAGCACCACTAGCTTCTCTCAATCGGTTCCGAGAATGGAGATTGCTAAAGGCAACCCTGGAGGATAAGGAGCGAGAGATAAGAGGTGATCTCCCCAAGAAGCGGCAAACCAAAGAAAGCTACCACTATCAGTGTAAAATATGTGGTCAGTCAAAGAGCAAACTTACTGGCCATACACAGTTACGGGGGAAATGGTACTTTCCTGCATCTGGACAGACCATCACAGAGTGGAAGAGCTCATTATAGAATACATATGTACTGTATATAGATGTTTTTATAGTTGTTTTTATAATTGTGCTGCACTTTGATGTTCCATAACAAGCCCATACATTGTGTTATTTCTATTCAAAGTGTTTGTGTTATCTTGTTATGTTTATCTATGTTTACGTTAACACAGTTAACGGTTTATTGGAGTTTTGTGTGTTATTTTAAAAAAACAAACACACACATACAGCTCTTTATTGGAGATGTTTGTGTTCTTTAAAAAAGAAACACACACACACATACACCTTTGGTGTTTGTGTTATTATAAACAAAAACACAACTCTTGTGGTGTAATAGTAACACATCCATCCTTTGGGTAGAAGATCCAGGTGCAAATCCTGGCAGGAGTGTGCACCTTGTTGGCCTAATCAGTATTTAATTAAAATTTGAATTTATAATATATTATATTTTCTATTATTATTATTATTATTATTATTATCATCACAACAAAGCATTATTGTTATTCTTACCAATCCAATCCTATTTGTATCTGTTTGGAAGTTATATTTGATGAATTCATAGCACTTTATAAAAGTGTTCGTTAATTGAGAAATATTTCAATTGGGGATCGAACCACGACTTTCTCATTTGTCCTCTCTCTCTCCCCCCCCTTTCCCTCCTTTTTTCTTTTTCCTTCCCCCCTCCTAGCAGTCCCTTTTGCCCCATAATATTGTTGTTGTTTCCGAGCAGCTAGCTCGCTATCTATGAATGCAAAGAGATTTATTTTGGTCTTGCCAACATACCGAGAAACTTTGGAGCAGATTGTCACATTTAATTGCTATTCATATTTACCCTCAATTCACATTACTTTGGGAACATGTACTGTTTGTATTCACTCAATATGATAGACAGTTGTATTCAGAGTATTATGTGATACATTTAATAATTATTATTAAGTCAAAGTTTTTGAAAAAGAAGCCAAGCTTTTTGGAGCTGGCTTCCAATATTAAACAAAAAAGCTGTTAGATCATATGACCTCTATAAGCTTTACAAAATATTTATATGAAGTTTTGACGTGTTGACGCCTGCGCAGTATGCTTATGTTGTCGTTCGATAACTAGCTACATTCTAGCATCTATCTAGGCACATTATGTAACATTTCTGCATTAAAATGTCAAAAAAATGGCTATACCTATGTTATATGTAGGCTACCTATGTTATATAGTTTGTTGAGTTGTGTACTTACACTATCCCAAAGGTTTCCAACAATTTCCATACCCAGAGAATTCTATAATTACATTTTTGACACAAGACGTCTCGTCCTCTAACACGGCACCCAGGTGACACGTTCGAGAGTAATTGTAAATCATACAATGTCACAGAAAGACTTATACTCAGTAACGTAATACTGCTTATTTATTGATATTGATATATTGATTTCAATATCAATCGATCCAGCTTAACATTAGGCTACTAAAATGTGTTGGTTGCTTGGTGGGTAACATTATAAACAACTAGTTAGGATTACAAAGTGAAGGGGACATAATTCCGGGCAAGAGATGTTCCGCTGCTGCACAACATCGGCTATCGGACGTCCTCACCGGGACCGCGGCAAATTTACATATTGGACGGGTTAGGGTTAGGGTTAGGGTGAATGGTGAATCTAGTCCACAAGCTATAGCTACAGCTATAGCTACAGCTATAGCTCACAAAAAGTTACTAGAGTACCAGTGAAAAGTTAAAGTCAACTTAACTATCGCATACGGCTAGAAAGTAGCTATTTGAAAAATAAAGAGCACACGATAAGACAGATTTCCCTGGTGGTCTAGTGGTTAGGATTCGGCGCTCTCACCGCCGCGGCCCGGGTTCGATTCCCGGTCAGGGAACTGCTCTTTTTTGCAGAGCTATTTACACGTCTTGTAACCACAGACTGTACAAAGTGGGTTTTTACCATAGATTGTACAGAATGCCGTTTTCAGCTACCACAGAATAGGTGCCGGTCGTGGTGCTCCGTCAGTTGAGCGGTAGTTGGTGGTCTAGTTACCCCAGAATAGGCGACTGTGGGTCGCGTTGCTCCATTAGGGTACAGAGCAGGGCTCTGTTCTGAATGTGAGAGATAGCCATGCCCCCTGATTTGCATATAAGAAATGGAAATAAATAAATGTGGCATTAGGAAATAAAAGTCCACGGGAATAAATAATTGTAGATTTATGAAATAAAAGTCTCTAAAAATAAATAATGTGGACTTATGAAATAAAAGTACCATGAAATAATTAAAAGTAAAATCTTTTAATATATTTAACTTGATTAATTTGTATAGGAATATTTACATTTAATTTATGTATTCATTGCCTCATTTATTTCATGATGTAATTCAAAGGCATATTTCTTTATTTATTCATGTATTTATTAAATGTATTTATTCATTTATTTAGTATTGAATAAAACAGCATTCCATAAGATTGGACACACAAAAATTATCCAAAACAATTTGACAAAATCACGTGGACCACTAAATCCAGTTTCAGATTCTAGCATTAGTCATATTAATAAACTTGAAAAATTTGTATATTTTGTTACTTAAAGCAGATCTCAAGAAGGGCGGATTTAAAACACTGACCAAACACCACTCGTTCATTTAAAGGAATGCTTTATTGATATCCAAACATATACAACAAAACCAAATCATGTTTTTTTTATTAATTCACCATAGTCTTCCAAATCGGATCCCTTTTGATACTCTACATGAGCTAGGCCCAGGGCCTAAATAAAGCTACGAGTACTCTACTGTCCTCTGCAGCAGCTGGCACCCAAAACAACAGTACATCATCATATCAATCCATCAGTCCCCCAAAAAGGACTGCAGCTTTAAACAGGCGACCGCTACACTGCAAAAAAAAAAAAAAAAAAAAAGAAAAAGAAAAATCCATCTTAATAAGTCATTTAATTCAGTATTCAAAATTGTATTCTTCTCATACAGAGTGAGATAATTGCCCTACAAAAAGCATGTAAGTATGAGGGAGTGTATCCACTTTGTGTAAAAAAAAAAAAAATCGGATTTTAGGATTGTAGAGTAAGTATGAGTTGAGAATAATATTTCTTGTAGTGTGCGTCTTGGTGAAGCAGAAAGCCAGAGACTTTGTGAGATTCAGAGGCAGAAGGAGAGAGAGCATTTTGTAACAGATATTTCAATATTAGCAATTTATTTTTTAAACTGATGGCAAATTATTTGTACAAATAAATCCTCTCTAAAAAGTCCACCTCTCCTTGCAGAAGGAAAGCCCAAAGAAAACAACAAATTCACCTAACAGGAATATATTAAATACCCAAAATGATAAACACGACAACACGAAGAAAAAAGAAAAGAAAATGCATGTCTGATACCCTGGCAGCAGTTTGGAAGCTGCTGGATGTTGTTTACAAGCGCTGCGCATCGGCCATTTCATGTTTGTTCACTAAAGGCCCAGCTCAGTCACCTAGAACTCCTTCTCATTTATTGTTGGTTGGGAGGTTTGGGCTTAGATCGGCAAATGAGTCTGAAAATATTTAAGGTATATAAAAACTCTAATTTTGATGATGATTTTGCGACATTGCGCTGATGCTGAGCCAGGACACAAGAGCAACACGTAGCTGCAATAGGTCAAAAAAAGATTTTTGGCAACATTAATACACCTTCAGTGCCTTGACAAAATAGACCATGATCAGCCTCAACAAACAGTTCAAGACTCACCCAAGGTTTTTGGCAATTGGTCAAAGAGTTGCCCTGTGTATTGTTTTTTCTGGGAAATTTTACAGTTAAATTGGGGAGAAAAGTGACGGTAACGGTCACCGTTTGGTGGCGTTTGTAAGAGCGTCAGTTTTCATCAGTACAAGCTCACAACAGTAAGAGCTACAGTGATTTGGTACAAAGAAAAAGGGGGTTAGTTTGGCCTCGTGCAGTGCATGTGTGTGGGTGCTATCAGCACGTTTAGTAGCATGTGTGTGTGCATTAAGGGGTTGTTGGCTACAGGTTTTTTTTGTGTTTTTTAATGGCAACAAGAGGTTTTCCATGACACATTTTGTGGCTCAGACTATCAAAATCTGAATATCTCAATGCTCTCTCCTTTTCGATCAAACCAGTCTATACAACTTAAAAGAAAAGGAACAGAAAATAAAAAAAAAAAAACAACCATGGTGTTTGGTGTTTTAAGCCCCCCCCCCTTCCAGGCAGTACGGCAATGGTTATGTTCAAGGTTAAGGTGAGGGTTAGCTGCCTGGAAGGCGACGTTGGAGGCTTAAAACGCCATATCGAGCAACAGCCATTGCTTTTCTGCCAGCTAATTCCAACAGGTGAAGCATTTAAGGTGATTAAGGCCGATAGAGAAGGCGTGGACAGTCACCGGGTAGTGTACAAAGCAGCGGGTCGTCTCACGCTGACTCCTGCGTGCTAACGGGAAGGAAACGCCAGTCGAACCGGGGTGAAAAAGAAACTGGGTCAAAGTGCTCTCGGGGGAGGGGTTTAGTTTGACATGCTGCAGCAGCACTTCTGAGATCCAGTCCGTTAAATGAAACCAGTTTGATTCGGTTCCTTCTCGTCCAAAACAAAAATGACCGCGGCTCCTTAACGAGTCAGGTTCACAAACATTTTAAAAAGGTCCCATGGCATGAAAATGTCACTTTATGAGGTTTTTTAACATTAATATGAGTTCCCCCAGCCTGCCTCTGGTCCCCCAGTGGCTAGAAATGGTGATAAGTGTAAACCGAGCCCTGGGTATCCTGCTCTGCCTTTGAGAAAATGAAAGCTCAGATGGACCAATCAAGAATCTTCTCCTTATGAGGTCATAAGGAGCAAGGTTACCTCCCCTTTCTCTGCTTTGCCCGCCCATGAGAAAGAGAGAGACATCATGGCTTGAAAACAAGTGAATCATGGCAAGCTGGTCAAGGCCACACCCCACCCTCCACCTTGCCCCCCCCCCCCAATATATAAAAGCATCCAAAAAGCAGCATGTCATGGGACCTTTAACATATTTTAGAACACAGATGTACTCTTGACTGATAATCTCTTGACCGACAGGAAGTCGTGGCTGTGAAACTGACCCATAGTTTCTTCTGAAGTTTGTTTAGCCTCGCCCCCCTTTCTCTTAAACCTCCCCACAACCGATTACTACCGTTTGGCAGCATCAGTGACTAGATTTATTAGATTTCATAATATATATTTATACATATTGATAAAAGTTATGTAAAAACATTATGCAAAGCAGTGTAAAATAGTTTGTAATACAAAATGGTTTGAGGGTTGTTGTTTTTTTTTCTCCGTTTTTACATCCTGGGGGTGTTTTTAGGGCGTTACGCGAGACCTTGGTCTTCTTTGCATGGTTGCTATGGTACAACTGAGATGAGATATGCACATGCATGTAGCAGTAGAAGGTCTAAGAGGGGTGAGATGTGCTGGACCCCTCCCCCAGTCAAACCACTAAGCTCTAACCTGCAGGTGTAGCCTGCGTTCACACAGCGGGCATCCGCTGAGCTGTCAAGAGAACTCTGAACAAGTTTGAGGGGAAAAACCTGGGGATACGGTGGTGACACTAGTATGTGGTCACAGTGCGAATGCATCGTTAAAGTACATGACAGCAGTCAGAAAACAAGAAGCCACAAACAGTAGTAGTTATAGACCACCATCTTGCTTATGCCCGTCAAATGCTCCTCCGCCTTCGGTCTGCAGAGATCCTGGTTCCTAAACTCGGGAGTTGGGGCCCAAAAAAATGCACCTGCAGAGTTACTTTTTGACTGCAGCCACTGCAGGGCTTATCTTAACAAACAGCCAATCCCAGAATTAAAAGTGAAAATTCTCATTTAGACTTCTTAATAATGCCTTTTAGCCTTCTCTTTAGCCAGGAGACTGGCTGAAAACAGCAGCTCCCTGCTTAAAGGAAGGCCTGTGAAGAGGGCAGGAGACGACTCATTTGGACTAATGACAAGGTCTAACGGGGGTCTGTAAATTATTCAGGTTTAGACATCAACAAAACATGTTTCCTTTTCCTGGACAGCGAGGCAGAGGAGTGGAGGCCGTGGGTCCAGCAGCGACCCCAAACCCACGAGTCCTTCACCCCCCCACCCCCACCTGCATCTACAGACCTCGGGGCAACTGAGTGGTGGCGAGTCGGTGAGGCGATAACAGTACAGTCTCAGGTCGTGAGGAAGGTGGCGGCAAGGAGGAGGAGGAAGAGGCGGGGGAGGAGAGCAGGATGCGTTCAGAAAGGTGGGTTCTCCTGAGTGGGGGTGGTGTCAGTGGGGGAGGTGACGGCCTCTCCGTTCCCTTTGGGGCCCACGACCTTGTACTGAGGGGATGGGGGGGGAAGAGAGAGAGAGAGAGAGAGAGAGAGAGAGAGAGAGAGAGAGAGAGAGAGAGAGAGAGAGAGAGAGAGAGAGAGACTTTAACACAGACTCATCACAGTTTAGGTTTCCTGCATTTAAAAACCATCAGTGTGTCCCATAATCATTAATACATGCCCTAATAAACTTATGCAGGTTTTAAGAAAAATGCATCTAAATATACTGTTGATTTGTAACGGATATTATTCTATACTAGAAGGAAATGGAAACAGCCTCAGAAAGATCTTTGAGAAAAAAAGAAACTTCAATATTGGCCATATTTGTGTACACTAACCGCTAAAACAGTACACTATGATGATTAGCATGTAGCATCAGCTGTGTAGAGTTAGTATGTAGTATGGATGTGGGCTTCATCTCTTGTGAAATGATCTAGTCAAATAAAAAGGTGTACATGTTATTAGGGATGGAACCAGGGCTAGCCACTGTGGCTAGTGGGGTTCCAAAAACTACTAGCCCACTCGGCATTTTCACTAGCCGCGATAACATTTTATTTGAATGAAGTGGACTACAGTGTGCTACAATTAACTTCATTCTGTTCTGACCTTTTTAAGACCATTATGAATTGTATTTTATTCTATTTCGTGAAAAGATAAATAAATCTTAATTGTCTGAAACAATTCCCTGATTTCCTCGTTGGCATTATAGGACCGGTGTCTTGATTTGGCTGCGAAATAAACTGCACGTTGGTGTCATTTGTAGTCCTAATACAGCACAGAATTAAAAACAACCATTTTAAAAGCACTGTGGGAACATTTCAAAGAGCATTAGAGGTAGCGTTACATTGACGTAGAACAATTAAGACCTGTTAAACATTATTTAAGACCTAGAACACAGTAAGTCAGCGAATTTAAGACTATGGGGGACATTTTGTGGGTTTGCGGGCGGGTGCTAATGTCAAGCCCTGGACGGAACAATACATGATCTGGATCGAGTCAGTGATCAACAATCCAACATCGATGCAAAGTGACAATACAATACAGGATCTCTCTCAACTTGGTATAATCTACTGACATTAAATGCTACTTGTAGTTCATTTAAAAATTATTATAGAATAAAATCCTCTTTCAATAAACGTGGAAAGAAGGAAACCTTTAACTCAACAATCAAACAAAGCTGGCGACTAGAACAACACACATCTCGACACTCACAAGGCATGGATCACTTGGCTGCTACTAAAGTACTGGTAGTGGAAACACTGAGTCTTACTATGACATGGAGGCAGAAAGAGTCACATCAAGGCCTACGGCTGCAGCCCTACAGGCCTACCTTCAGGTTCCCCACTTTATCCTCAAAGGACTTGAAGGTTGCAGAGTTCCTGCAGAACAGAGACCACAAACACACCTTAACATGACATGCAATGGCACCAGGGTAAATAAAGACAACCGTGACCCCCAGCTGGTGACAGAAAAAAAAAAGAATATCAGTCTAAATATACAGTGCTAAGGATAAGTTTACACACCAATGCTAAAGAGGACTAAAAAGAGAAATGTGCTTGAAGAAGCATGTGCTTATAAAATGTCTCATTTGTCCCCCTGTCCATCAGAGCCCTGAATAGACAGCCAGCCTAACCCCTGAAATGTTTTTTTTTGTTTTGTTTTTTTACATACACATTTGTACTTTTCTTTTTATCAGGAGTTTATGTCAATAAGGCGGCTGACAATCACTGCACATATCATGACAACCATTATGAGGTGTTGGACAACGGGCAGTGTCATTTTGTTGCATGCACCATGAGCACATCTATACAGAGTGATGCAGCAGTCTGTGTACTGTATTTATGCAATATGCTGAATATGTGTGTTGAATTCTTTAAACAGCGCACACTGTTTGTCCAATACAAATTTTGTTCAGGACATAACTAACCAATTAACTAACTAACTGTCTCAAATATGGAGACACTGGCACAAATGCCTCTTTTTAAGTAGAATGACGTACTTAAATATATTTTATATTATGACTCTGGGATGATTTATGCATTAAGTATTGTGCTGTCACAATGCTTAATTCGCTGCAGCCACACTAATACTGTCCTAAACTGTCTAATACAAACATGTTTAGAGGGTTTCTTATAAATTTTGTGTTACTGTCCTGTAAACCGAGGACCCCACAGCAACACTGAAACAGAACCTTCCTAAATTATAAAATGATGCAGAAGATGACATAAAAACGTCCAATTTCAACCATGAAATGGATTTAAAAGAGATAAAAACATAAGAAAAACATTGTTATTCCCCCACAATGTGTGGACAGTGAGCCAAAGACTGGGTCCACTCAGTATTATACACTGAACAAAATGAGAAACGCTACACTTTTGTTTTTGCCCCCATTTGTCATGAGCTGAACTCAAAAATGTCCACAAAAGGTCTATTTCTATCGTTCACAAATCGGTCTTAATCTGTGTTAGTGAGTAAAAGGCCACTCTAAAATGTCTAGTTTTACTGTAATTTATTGTGTCCAGCCTAAGACACACCTGTGCAATAATCATGCTGTCTAATCATCCTCTTGATATGCCACATCTGTGAGGTGGATGGATTCTCTCACTAACTGTGCTCACTAACACAGATTTAGATACATTTGTGAACAATATTTA
Source organism: Perca flavescens (assembly GCF_004354835.1). NCBI lineage: Eukaryota > Metazoa > Chordata > Actinopteri > Perciformes > Percidae > Perca > Perca flavescens. The sequence continues at coordinate 822,983 of NC_041337.1, forward strand.
AAAGAAACAGGCCTTTTCTGTATGTAGAAAAAGTCTTAGATCTTTGAGTTCAGCTCATGACAAATGGGGGCAAAAACAAAAGTGTTGCATTTATAATTTTGTTCAGTGTAGTTGACCTTTACTTAAATGATCCCGTGGCTAAAATCGGTCCAAGAAGGCCGAATCATACCAAGCACAGAGATCAACAGATACAGCAGCAGTGCAGTAAGACAGCACTGCAGGTTGATCTAGTGTGTGTGAATGTATGTTGTGTGTTACACTGAGTTCAACGGAAGCAGTACAGAGAACAGGTTTGTGTGTTACTTTACCTCATGGCAGGCATACTTATCGAGTGGCGAATGGAATAGTTGCTACTTTGTAAGCGTTAAAAGAGAGAAGACAGAAACGCAGGTGTTATAAAGAAAGCAAGTGCACACACACACACACACACACACACACACACACACACACACACACACACACACACACACACACACACACACACACACACACACACACACACACACACACACACACACACACACACACACACACACACACACACACACACACACACACACACACACACACACACAAATTATACAATTATTACACTGGTTAAAGTGCTGTAGGTGGTTAATAGTCTGCCCTTGACATAGCTTTAAACAGTAAAAGACTATTATCATAATTATCATATAGGAATAGTACTAGCTTTGTATAAATACTGTTAACAGAAGACCAGGATGATTAGTTGCTTATTGGTTGGTGCTAATTTATCGAAATATGATCTCATGTTTGGTCGCTGACATACACAGAGAGAAGTCTCCTAGGAACATTCTCACAATATTAGGAAGAAAACACCGTTGGAAACAATATTTTATGGGTCACATAGATTCCTATACATTTCGCTCAAAGAAAGTTATCAATAGCAAAGGACAAGGCATGCTACTGTAAGCATCTATGCGCTGGGGACAAAATACATTAAAGCAATCTGAGGGAATTAAATAATGGGGGATAAAAGAGGAGTTAAAAAAAATAAATAAAGCACAAGTCAAAGTATCAGTAGCAAACATGGCAGAGCTTAACTTCTATAATGAGTCACTTTGTCTCTATAACACATTTCAGGCCACATGACCGTATATGATTTTACTTGGTTGTTGTAACCGGACGAGTTAGTCTTACCTAAAGGAATTAGAGAAAGGTAGAGCTCTGCAGGTCAAACCAAGGCAGCGATTAGAAACGAGAGAGAGAGAGAGAGAGAGAGAGAGAGAGAGAGAGAGAGAGAGAGAGAGAGAGAGAGAGAGAGAGAGAGAGAGAGAGAGAGAGAGAGAGAGGCATCAGGACACAAACCAACAGCAGTGGACGGGGAGAGACAGCACTCCTTGATATTTTTGGTAGGCTTTGAACTGAATGAACGTGCGGTTCAAGTTCCATTACCAAGTGCGAGTGCAGTTCATGCTTTTTTTGTCAATGCCAAATTACATTAAGAATAAGAAAAAATAAATATGTGAGCATGACTTTTGCAGCTACAGAGGAAAACACTGTGGATGAATGAAAGAAACACATGCAACATGGCAGACACGGACATGGCAGACACAAAGAGTAAAGCAGGTAGTCACACACGCACGCACACACACACACACACAGGAATGTGGGTGGTGAAATGCAAACAATAATATAATTACAGACGGATGTGTAAGTCAACACGGTGTCAGCAGAGATGTTAGTTGGGAAAGAGTCAGCAGCAGTAACTGAGTCTTTGTTTTTCCATAACTAAATGTTTTCTCGTTAATCACACTTGATGCAGTAATGTTTTTCTCATGTTTAATGAACTATGGCCCAATCCCAAAGTCCGGACTCACAGACTCACGGACTTTGGTGCGCGTTCTCGCGAAATTCGTAAGGGCTTAGGGTTGTCCCAATGTGGAATTTCAAAGGGAGTGAGGGTTTGAGTACACACTAACCAAGCCCTTTCCGTGAGTCTGCATCGATGCAGACTTCACCAAAGGGAATTACCCACAGTTCAAAGTGTTGTGACGTTTACCGCGGAGACGATAGGGAAATCCGGAAATTACGAAGGTAAACAACAGCACGACACACGGCC